>NW_009953761.1:5283848-5324834 GCF_000747805.2 Chaetura pelagica | reverse complement strand
TCCCGGAAAATATCCAGCCCCTTTCATTACAGCTCATCTCGCTGTTCTGTGTTTTTCAAAATGTATTTAGAGTGATCCATTTTGCCTTAGAAGTCCAAAGAATTGTGTTGTGTTCTTTTTTTATGGCTCTTAACAGTGACTTCATCAGTTATCTTTGTCAAATCCCTTAGAACTCAAAGCAGCAAAACACAAAAACACATTTTTATTTGAATAACACTTAACATTTAGCAACCACTTGAGTATTTTGCATTCTGTTGGTCTGTGCCTCTCATCTGTGTAAAGGGAAAAAAAATGTTTGTACCTTCCTTTCCTCCCTCACAGATGTTGCAAGATTTAATCAGTTTGAAGAAAGATGGGGTTTTAATTTGCATTGCAGAAAATTGAATGGCGATGATACATGAGAGAAGATGCAGTCACCAGCAGGACTTACAGAGAAAAGGTGGGGCTGAGGAACTTAAAGTACAATTCTCAAAGATTAGTGAACATAAAACAAAATGCTGTTTTACTTCCAGGCTTCTATTCTAATTTATTATTTTTTTTCCATTTAGTGAAAGGTTTGTTGGGTATTTGTTTTGTCATCTAGTTAAGAAAAAGGAAGTAGTTAAATACCAGAATTCCCTAAATAAATCCTCTATTATTTTTTCTTTGTTTTCCCCCATTAATTTTCAGAGTTAAAAAACTACATTAGTAGTAGTATTTGCAAAGATGGGCTTTGTAAAGATGAAATATGTATAAAATAGATATAGTTTCTTTCATATGATAATGTTCCCAGGGCTACTGGTATTGAGATAAGAAATCTCTCTTTTGTTTCTGCAGAATTCTAAAAAGTTAAAATATTAGTACTTAAAGGCAACCTCCTCAAAAAAAAACAACAAACAAACAAAAACCCAATTCCAAACCATAACATCCAACTAACCAGCAACAAACAAAGGAAAGAAGATATAAGAGTCATTGGGGACTGATTTTGAAATGCTTCCTGATATTTTTAAATGCTAAACCTTCTGTTTATATGTGTACGTAACAATGATGCCTTAGGGAACTCATCTGTTAGGATAAGTTTTTAATAATCTATTTTGGGTACTCAGAGAAACATTCTTCAGTCTTCCTGCTTCCATCTTGCAAGATCTTTTATGCCAAGAGAGGTCACGGGTGTCCTTGCAGATGTGACATTCTAGATTTGACCTTTCAGAAGAACAATAGAATGAAATGTTTGGAGCAGATGACAGGAAATATTGTTACCTCTCTACAATGCAATTTAAATGCTATATTTCTTCAAATTGAATAACACTATTGTTTATGGTCTGTATGTTTATCTTGTTCACCATTCATGAAAAAAAGCATGACTCCTGAGCTAAATTACCTGGGGGCTTTTAATGAAAATATTAACGACATGTTTTTAAAAAGGAGGATGTGGGGAAGTGGGTTACTGTAAGTAAAGGCTTTATAGATTATGCAGTGCACAGGTGAAAAAGGTCGTGCTTTGGAAACTGTAATATATACAACTCTACAGTGATTTTAACTGCTTGTTGTTAAAGAAACTATGAAAGCTGTTTAATATTATCCAAGTTCAGGCCTGAAAATTACATTGTCTTTCCAGTCACAGGGCTTTGTACTAAGGAGGAGACATGGTGAAGTCTCCTGCGTGTGTTCTTGCTACATGATCACAGATATATTAAACTCTACCTTGCTTCATAAGACAAGCAGACAGTTGATCAAAAATGAAAAAATATTCTTGCATTATGAATGTTTAGGTCAAAATGTTAGAGGATTTCACTTAAGATAAATCTTGTTTCATGGTTGCTTGGATTATCATGACTCTTTGGCTCTGTGGCAGTAGTTCATATAAAATTTTGGGGCCTATTCCTGTAAATAAATAAGCAATTCTTTGATCTTTTGAGATCAGCAACTTGTGTTTAAGATACCATTGTCTTTTTCAGTAGTAAAAAAGAGTTGATTTAATGGGTACCCATTTCTCCTTTTTCCCCTTTTTTTCCCTCCATAATAGGTTAAGAACTGCTTTTTCAAATATGTTTCTTAAATTAAAGCTAATTATAAGAACAACCTCAAATCACATCCTTAATTTCTTTTCTGGAAGCATTTTGTCCTTGCTAGCATTTGTTCAAAAAACACAATGGTATGTGTTCTTACTCCTTTTATGTTACAGTTCAGAAATTAAGTCATACAGGAGACTGTCAGTTGATACTTTGTTATGTCTTCAGAGACAGGATCTTGCCTGATTCACCTTACAAGCACATATAAGCAAATGTGCAAAAATGACTGTGCAATGGATATGCAACAGAGGTCGAGTGCCAGGTGTGGGCAGTACTTTGGAGTGGAGATTGAGAGTGTATGTCTCAGAAATCCACACCTTAAAATAGCTCCAGAACTGATATTTTCTGTCTTTCAGATACTAATTTTAAATATGGTGTGAAGGACCAGGTATTTCCTTACACGAACATGAAATGTCCTTTGAGTCAGCCGACAAAACTGACTTAAAACGGCGTCTCCACACGGCGCTGAACCCCCTCTGTGTGTATGGGGGGGGGGAGCAGCTGCTGCAGGGGAGGAGCCGGGAGCTGCTCGCCGCAGAGCCGCTCCGCTGCCTGCCTGCCTACCCACCCGCCGCAGAGCCGCGCCGCCGCCGCTGCTAAAGCCGCAGTCCCAGAGTCCCGGCGCCATTCGCCGCAGCTGCAGCTGCCAAAGCCCCGGTCCCCAGGTCCCGGAGCCGCTCTGCACACCTACGGTCCCGGAGCCGCGCACCGACTGCCGCCGCTTTGTGGTGGGGGGGGGCGACCTGCGCTTGGAGTGCCCGCAGCCTCTTTGCTACCCAGCTCATCCTACCTGCACTGCCGCGTGGTGAGACAATTCCGGCCACCCCAGCTTATAGGGAAAAATATAATCCAGCCATTCGGGCATACCCCTCCCCTCTCCTTCCAGCACTTGAATAAGGTATGTAACTAAGGTGTACCCATATATGTTTAATGTGTTGTAATCACTCCTTTTGAACCTCCTGCCCCAAATTGCTTTGTTTTCCCCACAATAAACCTTGCTGTTGTTAGAAATTTAGTAAGCACTGAGCGAGTTATTCACTCAAAAAAGTCAGGACATAAGTTCCTGTATCCTCTGTGTAAGGCGATACCCACGTGTGGATCTCTCAGCAAATCCTGATAAGTTAATACACTCCAATAAGGAGATATAATAGGTCACGGATCGTGACATATGGCCATTGAAATTCTGGTGTATGGGATGGGGTGGAGATACAAAGGATGGAAAGAAATTGGTTATTTTAGTCCACAGAGTAGAAACACCATGGAATAATTAAATATTCATTGAGTCATGTAAGGACAGTGTGTGTCTGAAAGTGCAAGTATTAACAAATACCATAGGTTATTGGTTTTTATAGCACTCTGACCAAATTTGGTAGACGTGTATCACCAGGAACTAAATTTATCTAAACACAAACTAAAAAGTGATTCATGTTCAACAGCTATGCACCCCAAACTGCTAGAGAGCTTTTCCTTCTCTGAATCCTGATTTAGACCTGAATAATGATCTATATTGGTCTGTATAACGTGTAAAAACTTAAATTCTGCTTGCATTGGTTCAGAACAAAGGTCCTGACCCCAGATGAAGAAGCTATCATAGCAATAACCAAAAATAAATGTTGAGGAAGAGTATAAAACCAAGAAAAAATATGTATGCTAAAACTTACTGATATTGTCCAGTGTCTATATTTTTTTAGAGATTTGGGACTTTTCTGAGATTGTTTGGTAATCTTTCAGGGCCCTGGGGATACTCACAGGCTTCATGTCTCTGCCCAACCTCCCCCAGTGGGCTACCCATGTCCCAGGACCCCATCTCACCCCCCTGAGGCTGTCAGCCCCTGCCCCAGTGATGCTGCAGCAGGGCTGGTCTGCAGCTCCCCACAGCTCTGCCCTGCCTGGCCTTGGGCCCCATTGAGCCAGGCCCAAATGTAGGACCATGTCCTGTCCCAGCTTTGACCTGTCGCCATCCTCACAGAGGTGCCAGATGCTCAGAGCCAGGGCAGCCCTTGCCACCCCCTAGCTGTCCTGCTCCAGGCTGGAACCGTAGGACAGTCCCAGGCTGACAGACCCTACCCTGACAGACCCAGTGGGGAGTCCCCATGGCTCCTGGCACCCCTAGCAGTCAGCCTATTCTGCACCCTCACAAAACCTTCCGCTGGTTTGGCTTTCAAAACTCAGTCAACTAATTCCTCCATAGAAACTTTGAGCACTCACAGCATGCTCTGGAAACAAGTCCTGGTTCAAATATCCAGTATGTGACTTCTCTTTTGGATCTAGCTTCAGCTAGTTTTATTTCTTACTCCTTTGCTCTTATATTGGTAAGGAAAATAAGCCTTTGATACCTTTTTAACCTTTCCAAGACATCCAGGATTTTATTAATCTTAATTACACCTTCCTACTCTCTTTATTTTGCAAACTAAAGAGCTTTGGGTTTGTTTGTTGTTTGTTTTGTGTTTTTTTTAAATAATAAATTGAAATCCACTCCATACCTTTGATCATTTTTGTTGCCATCTGACCTTTTCATAGTTTTTTATAGCTCTTTTGACATGAAAAGACAAAACTACAGAGTACTTAAAATGCTGACAACAAATAGAAATAGTGGCATAATTATGACCTGTTAAATTCCTTATTCCAGTTTTTAATTCTTCCTTCTTTATTTCTTCATCCTAAATTGTGTAAATTTTGTTTTGCTTTGTTTTTTAACAATGTTGAGCAATGAGCTCTTATTTTCTTGGAATGGTTCATAATCCCAACATTCTGAACGGCAACAGTCAGCTTGTTTTCAGTATTTATTTGAGTAACTTGATGGCCTTCTATGATGGGGCTACAGAGATGGTGGATAGTGGAAGAGCAACTGATGTAATTTACCAGGATTTGTGCAAAGTATTTGATACTCCCACACAATATCCTGGTTTCAAAACTGAAAAGACATGGATTTGTTGTCAGTGCCTCAGTGTCCAAGTGGAAACAAGTGACAAGCCGTGTTCCTCAGGTTCCAGAGAAGGGTCACAAAGATGTTAAAAAGGCTAGAGCACCTCTGCTATGAAGATCAGCTGAGAGTGTTGGGGCTGTTCAGCCTGGAGAAGAGAAGGTTTCAGGGAAACCTTATAGTGGCCTTCCAATACCCAAAGGGAGACTACATGAAGGATGGGGAGGGGCTTTTCATCAGAGAGGGTAAACACAGCATAAGGGGTAGTGGTTGTCAGTGGTTGTCTCAACCTCTTGATCCCCTCAAGAGTGTGATTTTTGCTTAGCAGTTTCAGGTTCCAGTGCATTTATTTCATGTGAGGAGAACAGAGGGTGACAGGGGAAAATGCTTTTTTTTTTTTTTTTTCCTTTTCAGAATTTCTGTTCGTATAAAATTTAATAAATTTGGTTTCTACACAATTTGGTTCAAAACCAAATATAGGAATATCATTATGTAGGTTTTATTACACAAAATAAAGTATCTTGATTTTGGCCAGTTGCTGTGCCAGCTATTCCCATCTGCCCTGAAACAGGCATGTATCAGAAGTAGGCTGTAAGGACAAAAGTAAGAGAATGACTGGTGTTCAGGGTGAACTGACTGCTATGGAAAGTTTTTTTAAAAAACCCAACTTTTAAAAGAGACTTTGACAGAGATTCTTTTTGTATTCTTTTTATTTAAAATAGAAGATTCTTAATTGAAAAGCTCTCTCCAGAACAATAGCAAGAAAGCAATATAATTGTTTCAAACAGCCATCTGGTATTCCCAGGGCTCCAGCAGTTAGACCCTATTAACCCTGATCTAGGTTTATTTTTTTTATTTAACTTTCTGATGTCAGTGGAAAGTGCTTACACATGCAGTATCAAGACATTTTGTATAAATCTGTACTAATACTCTTAAAACCACACAGTACTCAGAATCCAGGATTAAGGTTTTAAACCAGATGAAATATATATTGGGATTCCCAACAAGTTTTCTTTCTTTTTATAATGTAAATGTGTTAATGCTCTGACCTCAAAAACTAAAAGGCCAAAGCCCAGACAGCTATCAAGAACCTAGCAAAGCTCTGTTCAGCTAGTCTGGGCACTCAGGAAAACAAGACTTCCCCATACTAAATAACAACAGAGAGAGAGAGAGATAAAAAAAAAATAATTGTATCTCAATAATATTATTTTGTTTCCATTCTAATCATTATTTGAGATAAGAGTATTGCAATACTTTTAGCTTTCTGACTTAAAAAAGAAAGGCAGTTTAACAAAATACAGTATTTTTTAAATCTGTAGCTTCTTGAAAGAAAATATAATAATAGTATCATATAAAATACTGAAAAATGGTGAGACAGTTTCTGGCCTGGAAGCAGTTTAAAAGAAACAAACAAACAACAATAGTAACAGCAACAAATAGTTAAGTAGTTATCTTCTGCTTTTTTGTGGTTTTAAGCTTGAATCTTGTGTCTTTCACAAATATGCAACTTTTGTTATGTCTTTCACTAAGCTGAGAAACCATGCTAAAAAAAAACCAAAACAAATATGTGATGCACTCAAAATCAGTACTAGAGTTCTATGCTCAGCCCAATAAAGCACAGCTTGTTGAATATTAGACATCCCAGATGTTTAGAAGCAACTGGAATTGCTTCTAAAAAATCACCAGTTTGAACCTGATGATCTTTAAGGTCCCTTCCAATCTTAACCATTCTAACTGGTCTTCAAATAAAGAACAATATTAATTTTGTTAATCTTAATTTTCTGATTTCTGTGGTTTTCAACACCGGTGCCCTAGCTTGGTGATTCTTTCCTTCTTAAGCACATAGTAGCATGTGAGTGATTTATCAGTAGAACAGCACAGTGTCACAGTACAAACATTCAGTCTCAAGCTAATTTTCTTTTTGAAGGTTTTCCAAATGTTTGACCATGAAAAGGTATGACAAGCCTGTAGAAGTGGTATCTCTGGTCTCTGTATGTAGCCTCTTCACATTATGGTTAATTTGTAATACTCTACCTGGTGGCTGGTAACAAGCAGAGTGGTGTACGGGTCTAACCTCCAGTCTGTCCTGTTTAACATCTTTATGAGTGGCCTACAGGAGATGAAAGAATGTGTTCTCACAGAGTTTGAGAATATCACCAAATTGTGGGGGACCAATCAATATGCTCAAGGGCATGGCTGCTGTACTGAAGGACTAGGCACAGGCTGGAGAAATGGGAGAAATGTGAAGTCCTGCACCTAGGGAGGAACCCCTTGCAGTTTGGGGAGTGTCATGTCAGGGACCAGCTCTGCTGAGAAGGACATGGGGCGCTCAGTGGACCTTCAGCTAAATGTGAGCCAGCAGTGTGCTCTGGCAGCATAGTGGTGAACAGGAACATAAGTTCTATGTGCAGGAGCATGGCTAGCAGGTCAAAAGAGGTAGTCGTTCTCCTCTACTTGGTCATGAGACCACACAGAATATTATGGCCAGTTTCCCCTGACATCCCCACCCCAGTCAAGGACAAGAAAAACATCAACCAACCCTAGTGAGTTCAGCTTCTTCATCAAGGAGGAGCCAGGTTCTTCACAAGAAACCAACAACATAAACTGAGTCAAATATAAAAGTTGCAGATGATATACTGATTATAAGGAGAAACCTTTCTGCTATGAGGAAAATCAAACAATGGGACAGTTTGCCAGAGACACTGTACAGTTTCCATCCCTGGAGGTCTTCAAGATCCAACTAGATAAAGGCTTGAGCAATCTGGTCTGATCTCATAGTGGAAGATGGTTTGATGTTGAGCTAGATATTGCCTGAAGTACCTTTCAGCCTGCAATGTTCTATTATTCTGAGATTTTATTATTTGTTTGTATTTTTTTAAAAAGCTCCTTAGCAATCAGACTAGCAGTATACTTTGACCGGTTTGCTTTTTCTGACAGGAATCAATGATGGCTGTCTACACAGAAGTGTAAGAACATAGCAAGTGCAGTATTATGGCAGTTCCAGATCAGACTTTGTGATCTTTTCAGACTTTAATGATCAGACTTTGTGCTGGAACTCTCTCTTGATTAACACCAGACCCATCTGATTCACCCTACCACCCTAAATGTACTCCCCATTCTTCCATAGTATCAAATCATTAAGGAAAGCTTCAGGCTAAAGACAGGACAGAATATGAGTGCCGAACTTTCTTATTCTTTCTCTGTGTATCCACTGCAAATCATTTACAGAGAAAGATACTGGGGTAAATGGATGTTCAGTCCAACTTATGGGCATTCATACACAGAGCACCTGGCTTTGCTGATAGCTATAATCTTTCCTATTTCCTATTTGTACGAATTTTAGATTCTCAATGCCACCAAAACAGTCAAAAGTTAATCAAGACAATGTATGAAAATCATGAGAATACACATTCCTCCATTAGGCAGGAAAACATTATTTTCTTAAAGCAATAATGGGATTCAAAGTTTTATGTCAGTTAAGTGCAAAACCCAGGAAATAATACATTAATAGTGATAAAATTGATAGCCAGGCTTTGCCATTCAGCCAGATGCACATCTATAAAGATCCAGCCAATTTTTTCTTGTAATCTTGCCAAAGAAGGGAAAAAATACATTACCAGAATTTAACATGCTGTATGATTTTGAGAATAACCCTTCAAGCTGTCAGTCTTGTTGCCAAAACTACTGTGCAACAATATTAAGCAACAGGAGCATGGACTCATTTCAAGCCCAGGTGCTGAGCAATTTGAAATGCATGAGCTCCTTGTTGTGAAACAATCATTCCCTCTGAGGCTCTTTGTGTCCTCATCACTCCATGAACTGTGCTCATGGTGAAAGTGCATTTACTTGCCTTGTAGCTTGTGTTGACATGCAAATTTCTGAGACGGGAGAACTATCTCCTTTCTTTACAGATGCTGTCCTTTTAAGAAATAAAGCACCCTAAACCAGCTGAATGGACGATTCAGCGATTATGGCAAGAGCAGTAAAGGAAAGTTAGAGCGCAGATAAACTCTGATTCCTGCACAGACCAGGTTGTAGTATCAGATAATAGAAGAAATAACCCTTCACATTCAAAAAGAAAGTAAGAACACTGGCAGTCAAATAGGGCTTAGAAACTTATAACTATTTTTGTCTCATGCAAATAGGTTTTTGCAACATCTGAGATTTTGAATTGTTGTTTTTTTTAATAAATCTGACAAATCAATTTCAAAAATATTTAAAATGGTATGTTAACTGTTTTTTTGTAGGAAAGCTCAGATTAATTTTCAATAGTTAAAGCTATGTTCATGCAGCATGTGATTCATCTCACCCAGCTTCATCTGTCTTGAAGCTACTTGTCTAAGTCAAAGCTGGATCCCACTGAGGAAAAAACATATATATCAAGATGAGATAAATAGATTTTCGGGGATGTCTATTTCTTTCTTTTGACTGTAAAATAGAACTAAAGCAATGAACTGAAATTCAGCCACTTTCATCTCTGATATCAGAAGTATGTAGTTGGCAATTTGTTGACTTAGACAGTTTTGTAACCCAATTGTCTGTTTTTGTAAACCAGGGTGGGTAAAGAGTGCAATACACATTGAGTTATAAAAAATATGGGTTAGAATGACCAAGGAATACTTTAAGACACCAGAAAATAAGTATTCTTATTCTAACTGTTAGTTACACGCATCAGGTGTGATAAATCCATTCACAGTACAACATTTCAATGCAGCTGGAAAATGTTGCACTTCATAACTGTAATTTCATTATCTGTTTGAAACATCTGTTTTGCATTGTCAAGTGAAAATTACCATACAGTGGATAGGGAGAGTGCTTTAACAAGCTCAGACAGCAGATCTGTGCTAGAGTTGGACACTGATCAGTGAGTTATGCTTACACTGAGCAGTACAGGGCAGTGGTAGAGCTAGTCCATCCACAAGGGACAGTTCAGTGCCTTGCTGAGAGAGTAGCCCAGAAATAGGTTTCCTGCACCCTGTGTCCTGTACAGAAATAGGGCAAAAAAATAAAGCAGAATGAATTAGTATGTCATGTATACCATAACAGTGGGCTTGAAATAGAAACCAGGTGTATTGATAAGAGGGAAGTGATATTTTTATATAGATCAACTTATGCAACTGATAGAAAAATGGCAAGCTTTTGGTCATGTAAGCACTCTGCACAAGTTCTCTGTTTTTCCAACCATGCAAGTTTAGAAAAGCTATAAACAACCAAAGACAGATTTTATAATGGAAAATGTAATAAAAATTTAGTTATACAGCTCTACTATCACTACCAATTATTTACTATAATGCATTTTTACATATATATGCAATATATATTTGTTATTCTCAGCTTGCTAACCTACCTTCAGAGGAAGAAAAGAATGTTAGTGTTGTAAAAACTTAAGTCATCAATTACATGCAAGAAATAGTATCTTATGAATTAAAAACATTCAACTTTTATAAATAACAACACACCCTTAGCTCAAGTAAAGAAAGTTATGACATTAAATAATGTCGTACCATAAACTAAACATGGGGCACTGGCAAGCCACAGATGAGTAAAAACCTCAACCTATGACTTGTTTTTATAAACAAAAGGATAAAAAAAAAGCAAAACATCAGAAACTTTGACTTAATAATATTAGTGATAGGAAATTATCTGGGCAGTTTGTCTGAACAACTCTACTGGAAGAAAATGACAACACTTTGGCAGAGATGGGCTGCAGGGGTAGCCTCTGTGAGGAGAGGCCAGTTGCAGTTAGCTCCACCAGGCCCACTGCAGGACAAAACTGAGCCCCTCAGCCAAGATGGTGGTGCCTCTGGAAAAATACATTGAAGAAAGGGCAAAACGCTACATGAGCAATGAGAAGCGAGGAAGAAACTGATAAAAAACAGCCCTATAGACTGTAAGGTGAGAGAAAGTTGAAGGATGAGGAAAAGTGCTGGAACAGAGATTACTCTGCAGTCCATGGAGAAGACCATGATGATGCAGGTTGTCCCCTGCAGCCCATGGACAACCAGGGTGGAGCAAATACCCACAGTGCAACCCATAGATGACCTCACACCAGAGCAGGTAGATATTATTTAAATGAAGCTTCAGTTGGTGGAGAGCCCAGTCTGGAGCAGAGCAATGGTGTAAGGAGGAAAGAGCAGCATAGAGGAACTGTTATAGAGTGATTCCAACTGCCATGTCCCATCCCCCTGCACTGCTCAGGGAGCCTCAGGTAGAAGGGACCAGAGAAGGAGAGGACTTGGGATTGGAGTGAAGTTTAGCCTCAAAAGAGAAGAGTGGGAAATATTGTTTTAAATTTTGTCACTGTTTCTCACCATCCAACTTTAATTTTAATTGGCAATAAATTAAATTAATTTTCCCCAAGTTTAATCTGTTGTGCCCATGATAGTAATTGTTGAGTGATCTCCATTTCTTTCTTGACCCATAAGAATTTTTTTGTTTCTATCATTTCCCTGTCTCCTGTTGAGGAGGAAGAGGGAGTTAGTGGCTGGGTAAGGTGACTGAGCAAGGCTAACCCACCATAATCATTTACAACAGATGAAGGCAACATTAAAAAGCTTCAGCCAAGTTTCCAGACGCTGACATATGTTGCTAGTCTTAGTGCAAATCAACAGACAAGACTAATTTATCCCTACTAAGTTTACAACAAAATTTGTCCTGAAATTAACTGTTAAAAATTTATAAATTGCCATTATAACAGGCTGAATTATTCACCTGTATCTAAGTAGTTACAACAGAGCAGGTGCAAATAGGTTAGGTGAGATCCCTTAGGTCCCTATGGGGATATTTCACGTAGAATTTACATATAATCTGCTTTCTCTAACCAACTGCTTTTTCCAATTGTAATGATAAACCTTCAGAGACCCTGGTCTTAGGAGGAAAAAGATTATTTTTTTACATTGTTTATTAGAAATCTCATATGGGAAAAACTCTGTATGTGTTCCTCAGTAACTTTAGTAAAGGACTGTATTGGACAGTTTAACTTGCACCACGCATTGTGCTAACATTAGTCCATTTCCTGCTTCCCTGTAAATCCACAATGAGCCTCTTTCTAAGGCCCTCTGTATTGCTCTTCAGAAATCTCTTCAAAGGATGTCTCTATGGCCTTTAACTAGGCAATGGAATTTAAGGTGAGTTTAGTCTCTAAATGCTTTAAAGAGCCTGATCACAGGTGTATTGTTAGAAATACAGATATCAGCATGCAGGGTAAAAGGAATTCTGTACCACACTGAGACTTCTATTTAGAAGTTCAGAGGGGGAGTCACTCATCCCATTAAGGATGTTCTCAAGGTGTATAATGTTTCAGAGGCATTGTAAAACTACAGTCATTGATACTGTTATATATGGCATTTGGTACAACTACTGACTTTCCTAAGCTACAGTTTACATTTTAAACAATGTATATAAATCCTTTTCCAAGGTTATCTTTGTTTTATAAAGATTTTTAAGTTTTGTTAACTTAAAAAATTCTTTATTAAGAGAAATACTTTATGTTTTAACTTCTAATATTTGACTGTATTTCAGTGTTAGTGAGTTACAACAGAAAACTCTGAAAAAAGGAGCCATATACAAGTTGTGCTCATGTAGCATATTACTACAGAGTAGAATTTTATCTGCATTCCAGCACCTCAGTTTCTCAGAAGCCTTGTTTTACATTGATAAGTCTTAGCTCTGAAAGATTAAATATTGCTAAAAAAATGTATTTGTTTTGCATGTCAAAAAGGTAGCCTGATGACTGGAGGACCAATTAGATCAGATCATTCATAATACCCATGTAGTAGGTCTAGTATTAAAAAAATAATAATAATAAAAAACAATAAAATAAAAAAAATCTGTGGAAAGGATAATCCTTTTTTGGGATTGTTTTCTTGTTTGTTTGTTTTCCCCTTGAGTGATTTTCAGGTCTGAGATCCAAAAGTATTTCCAGTCATTGGGTATAGCACACTGTACTATGTAGGCAGTGGTTTGCCTCTGAAAGAAGCAAAACATTTATTAAATACTATCTTCACTACATAACCATAAGAAAAAATTATCAAATACAAATGTTCCTGGACTGTCAGAAGACATGGAAAGCAATTGCTAAAGGTAGTGCCATGATTGTAGCTTGAAGCATTCCAAATACAAATGTAAGCCATTAATCATAATAGAAAAGAAGACATAAAAAGCAAGCTGTTAGCTAAAGACCGATAAAAGTCTAAATAAAGACTTTCTAGCTGAATGTTACTTCCAGGCAGTATAGTGGAAACTATAAAATACCAAACATAATATGACAAAAAGCATCTTTCACTATAAAAGCCAAGATCTAATCTTCAAAATGTAAATTGGACAAAGAATAGTTTAAACATTTTAAAATAAAATAAATCACCCATTCAGTCTTGATTGAAAAAAAAATAAAATTCTTAGTGTTTCTAGAGAGTTGTAGGTGTTCATCAACACTGAAATTCTAGCACAAGTGTTTTGGTTTCAACACATCAGAATGGAGGCATATAAAATTACTGTGCATCATTTTCTCCATCTGTAAAATATCTAAAGGGTTATATCTAACCCTTTTCCACCTCACAAGAAGTTCTGTGGCAGTTAAATCATTATTCATTTTGATAACATCCATATCTGGAAATTTCTATTTCTGTTCTTTTCTCAAACTACTGAGTGAACATTGTTTATAATTGAGTCATCCCTTCACTGAAAGTACCATTTTAATATTTCATTCATCTGTGGTTTTCCTATTGACATGTTCATTGTCATTAAGATGTTCTTTTATAATAGGAACTGTTTTCTGTGTTATTTGTGTGATTGACTGGATATTTAAAGAGGCAATAAAAATTAATATACAGAATGAACAACAGTAACAAAATGTAAATTAGTGGCAATGAGAGTCATATGCAGATGCTGAATGAAATGTTTGACGTAGAATTAGAGTCTACAGTACTTCTGGTTTTTTTTAGGAAATATCATAATATGTGTTTGGTACAAATAAACACAATCCTTATCATGGTTTTAACCCTCTTATTACTTAAAAACTTGTATAGAGAGCTTTGCGTCATCACTTTTTATACTCATTACCCTGACAGATCCAAAAGCCACAGACAATTCTAATCTTATCAATCAATCCTCCTAGTAGAGCTTAGCTTCTTAAGTCTTACAAATTTAGCAATACAGGAGTTAGATTAAGTTACACAGGGATGCCACAGATTTGGTTTATATCAATCTATTCGTAAACACTAAATGGATCATGTATTTTCTTTACAGTGTCTATTGACTATTTATTTCATAGAAATAAAGTTGCATAGGTTTGATGTTATCAGACCTAATAGAATAGACTATTGATGACTTTTGTAAGACTTGGATTTGAAAGAGTCATACTTTGATTAATCCCGTCTTTGCTTTCAGAAATAGCCTTTAAAAAGGTCAATGCCAATCAGTTTAGTCCTGCCATCACGTGAAACTTAAGAGCGAGTAAGAAGAAGCAAGCAGGGGACATCTACATTTTGGCATAATTATGAAGTCCTTATCACTGCATAAATTATTTTTTAAGCATCTCAAGAATTGCATATCACTGTGCACGTCCTTATGCAGAACAAAAAGTGTGTCACTGTATGAGTGTACTTGAGCATGTTCATGCATGCATGCAACTGAATAGGATACATACTTGGTGCTTTGGAATCTATTGCTCAGAAACGTCACTTTGATTTTTGTAAGAAAGTAATTTCATGTAAATGTAAAGAAAATAAGTAGGCCTAGCAGGCAGTTCTTTCTCAGAAGTTAAGATTCCCAGACTATTTTTTTTCCAGAGGTTTAAAGGCATTAGAAAACATCAATGTGATGAGAACTCCCTGGCAATACTGCTCATCAGTCTTTCCCTGGAAGAAGGAAAAGAAACTAAAATTGTGGTCCTAAGTCAATAAGAGGAGCACATATCATAGCCTGTTGACACATTTCTGGCTTGTGAGGTGCTCAAGCTGGTTCATCTCTTTCTTTGTCACGCTCCACTTTGAACACAGAAAGAAAATATCAATAACACCAGGAAAGATTCCATTCCTTCATATCATATTTCCCTGTGTGGTAAGTCCTGACAAAGAAACAAGGAGTATTACCAGAGGTAGTCATATTTCCAACATCTCTATTACCTATGGCCAGAGGGAGCTCAAGTGAACTGTTTCATAATGAGTGATTCTACTTATGACAAGTCACACACAGGGTGCACAGATTTCAATCTCATAATGTTTCATGTTTAAAGATATAAACAGAATTTTTAAAAAAAAATATATCTTTTGGGGAAAATTTTAGGTTTCTCTGTTTAATTTTAATTCTGTAAGACAACAAAATTAAGACTTTAAAACAATGTATCAGAGACGTCTCTTCTGAAGAAGAGAGGCCAGTGTGTCTGAGACAGACTTGCCACTAGCTCTGTCTTTAGATGCTGGAGTGAGAAGTAGAAGGGCCAAGATGAACCACTGAGTATGTATAGGCATGTGTGTCTTTCCCATCTCAGGCAAATGGTCAGACCCCAAGACTATTAAATCCAGCTTTTCAATACATTGTCTCTGGCTTGCTTCTCCAGTTCAAAAACTGGCATATACATTCATTGCCTAAGAGATTGATAATAATTGTATTTTTAACTTGATTTTTAAAAAAATATAAAGGCTAAAATATACTCTTCCAATTCCTTTTCAGGTCTAAATAATAATTGCTCAGGGCTGAACTTCTCTCAAATTTCACCATTTTTTTAATGTGAAAAACTGTCCTAATTAAATCTTATCTAGACTGTCGAATATTACTGGGAAAAGAACACAGACTGCTGTCAAATAATTCACAAATGTGTCTCCCAGTGAGTATCTGTGTTCAGTTTTGAAGCAAATCATAAGACGTTGGACATTACAAAGGCCATCAGCCTTCTTAAGGTAATTTAGAGTCTATGCCTACCTTTCCATTATATCTAGATTCCAGAGTTCCGATACATTCACAGTATATGAATAAAAGAATAATCTGCGTGAAAGCAAACTAGATGCAATTCATTGACAAAATGCTTGCTGAGGTAAGAAACCCCTTGCCTGAAGCTGTGTAGGCATACATGTATCTCTGAGAAGTGTATGTTCACCTTTTAGCTCATTTGCTACAGAGGGCTTACTGCTACCCTTGGCTTTTCAGATAGGAGATAAGGTTCATAATGCTTCTTATGACTTTTAAGACACTGAGACATTGCAGCTGCTCTTCCTCAGGGTACATGTAAAGGCTGAAAATTCCAGCATCAACAGCTATGCATTTCCTCAGTGCAAATAACTGTTCCACTTTTACTATCAGCTAACTGACATTTTAAAAAAATATTATCTTATACATGTTATGAAGTAAATTAAATTGTATATATAAATATACATTATAGTAAAATATGTTACTAAATATTATTATTAAAATACATTAATGAAATAATATCACATGCAATATACTATAGATATTATCTTAATTCATTATTTATCACACATAAAACTGTTGTTTATCATATACATTATATATTTAAATATTGTAACAATTTTCATTTACATTCATTTAACAGCAAAAGGCATGTCCAAAAGTTTATTTCTATTTAAAACTTCAGTTTGATGAGCTAGAACTTTTTTCCCCAGACTCAGGACTAGTTTGGGTCTTTTGTATGCTGTGGGTTTATATGCTGATTGCTGTAAATTTTACTGAACCTCAACTAATACATTGTATGTGAAGGCAATCCATATATCTAACCTAGCATTGAAGCTGGAATATTGATTTAAGTGCGCAACTATCACTGCTCCCTGCTAGTATGGTTATTCAGCCACAGGGCTTGTTTAGAGCATTATCTTTATAGGGCAAATTATCAAGAAGAGAATATTGTCCAAAGGTTTGTCTGCATTATGGATTTTTTTAAATACAGGTATGGTTGCACCAACGTACAATGTATTTACTTGGTTCAAAACAGTATCTCCACCTATATTGGCTTTGTTTCTAAGTGGATTGAAACCTGCAACAATGGGTTGCAACTCTTCAACTGAAGAAGAGTTCACTGAGAAATCGAAGCTTTATTGCTAATAGAAAGCCTTTGGTAAAAATACCTTTTCTGTTGGGAAATACGGACTTAATTTAAGTACTCATTCCCCTCTCTCACATAAGATTTTCTGTCTATAGTGAGTACTTAGTCTGCATTGCTGTGCACTCATAGGTCCTAGTCTACACACATGAACTCACTTTCACAGAAATCAAGGAGCAAGAAGTGAAAGTGGCCCAAAGCAGGTCCATGTCTCATCTAAAAAATATTTTTTAGTCTTTTATCTGGTTCGTCTATGTTAGGCACCTTCAAATGATTTAGGTGTGACTAGAGAACCTGAGTATAGATAACAGTCTGTTCTGAAGGATCACATAATCATGAAGCTAAGTTAATCATAAATCAAATTACCTTTTCTCCAAAAGGGACCACAGAAACATGTGTTGAAATTATTTTTCACTCACCAGGGCCTTTGTAATAAAATAGTTAAGAAACTGTCCGCATTTTTCTTACAGGTTTTGGGTTTTTTTTTAAGAGAAGAGTAGAAAAGAGAAGGCAATATTAGAATTGGAAGGGACCTACAATGATCATCTAGTCTAACTGCCTGACCAATTCAGGGCTGATCAAATGTTAAAGTGTGTTGTTAAGGGTATTGTCCAAATGCCTTTCAAACACTCACACGTTTGGGGCATCAACCACCTCTCTAGGAAGGCTGTTCCAATGTTTGACCACCCTCTCAGTAATTAAATGCTTCCTAATGCACAGTTGAGAGCTTTTATGGATCAATTTTAAAACACTGCCACATATGCTATCACTGGATAGCAGGGAAAAAAGATCAGCACCTCCCTCTCCACTTTCCCTCCTCAAGAAAAGAGTAGAGAGCAATGAGGTCACCCCTTAGCCTCCTTTGCTCTAAACTAGACAAATCCAAATACTTTAGCCATTGTCATAGGACATTCCTTCATCAGATTTGTTGCCTTCCTCTGGATGCATTCAAAGTTCTTGACATTCTTCTTAAATTGTGGAACACAGAACCACATGTGGTATTACAGATGAAGCCACACCAATGCTGAATACATTAGAATAAACACCTCTTTGGCAGGCTAGTGATACTGTGTTTGATAAACCCCAGGATGTGGTTTGCACTCTTGGTTGCCAGGGCACATTGCTGACTCATACTGAACCTGTTGTCAACCAGCACCCTCAGATGTCTTTCTGCAGGGCTGCTATCCAGCTTCTCCTCTCCCAGCTTATATTGTGCCTGGTGTTACTCCATCCTGGGTGCAGAATCCAACATTCGTTCATGTTCTATTTAATTCCACTGATGATTTCCCAATGCTCCAACCCATCTAGATCCCTCTGCAAGGCATTTTGTCTCTCGAGAAAGTCAACTGCACCTGCCAGCTTGGTATCATCAGTAAACATGCTAATGGTGCATTGAAATTCTGCTTGTTGATAAATATAATGACCAGAACTGGCCCTAGAATAAATCCCTGAGGAACACTGCTGGTGACCAGTAGCCTGTTTCATTACAACCCTTCGAGCTCTACCCTTTATCCAGTTCTTCACCCAGCACACCACAAATCTGCTTATCCCACATTTGAACAACTTATCCAGAAGGATGCTGTGACAGACAGTATCAAACGCCTCACAAAAATCCAGAAAAAATGCATCCACTGCCTTCCTTTCATCCATTAGGTGGGTGAGCTTATCATAGAAGAAAAAGAAGTTGGTGAAATACCGTATCCTGTGGGATGGACTCCAAGCTGGAGCAGAGGAAGAGTATCAGATGGAAGGAGCAACAGAGACAAAATGTTATGGACTGCCCACAAATCCCATTCTTCACCTATTTATACAGCTCAGAGGGAGGAGATACAAGAGCTGGGAGTGAAGCTGAACTTGACAAAGAGAGAAGATATGAGGGAGAAGGTTTTTTAATTTGTTTTTATTTCTTATCATCTTAATCTGTTTAATTGGCAATGAATTGAATTAATTTCCCCATGTTGAGTTTGTTTTGCCCCTGACAGTAACTGCTGAGCGACCTCCCTGTTATCTCAATGCAGAAAGTTTTCATCATAATTTCTTCTCTCATTTTGATGGAGGGGGCATGATAGTGATTTGGTAGGTAACTGATGACCAGTCAAGGTCAACCCACAACTCTATTCTATTAAGAAAAGATTTTTCTGATGATCTAGAACATACTGTAGTACATCTTGCTTGCTCTCTACAACTACCTTTAAAGAAGTTGTGAGGAGGTGGGGATCAGGCTGTTCAATGAAGTTACAAGTTATAGGACAAGAGGTAATGGCCTCAAGTTGCACCAGGGGAGGTTTAGATTGGATGTTAGGAAGAATTTATTCACTGAAAGGGTTATTAGGCATCAGAACAGG
This sequence comes from Chaetura pelagica, assembly GCF_000747805.2. Taxonomy (NCBI): domain Eukaryota; kingdom Metazoa; phylum Chordata; class Aves; order Apodiformes; family Apodidae; genus Chaetura; species Chaetura pelagica. The sequence goes on along the minus strand of NW_009953761.1, from coordinate 5,305,463 downwards.
CTGCCCAAGGCAGTGGAGGAGTCACCATCCCTGGAGGTATTTAAGAATCATATAGATGTAGAACCTAGGGATATGAATTACTTAAGAACTTGTTAATGTTAGGCTGGTAGTTGGACTTGATCATCTTGAAGGCCTTTTCCAAACAAGGTAATTCTGTGATTTTGTGATTCTGTGATCTCCAGAGGGTGGTTAAGTTTTCACAACAGGCCTCTAACAAAGTTAATGTATCAGAGACAGCTGAATGGCTTTTTGAACTTCCTGTTGAGTTTCTCGGTACTCATGCCAGAAAGTGCTAATTATTTAGCACTACATCCTATTTAGCATGAAAGGTCATTTCTGTTGTCCTAAACTAATCCTTTTTCATGTAGGCTAGTTCGCAATCTGAAAATAGTGAGTGTATTTTCGATATAAGTTTTGAGATGCACTTCCTGTGGCATGTATTTGCTAGAAAGCTAGGCTAAATTCTTCAGTGAGTAATTTGTCTTATCCATATAGGATAGGACACCTAGTTTATGAATGTTTCTCCAAATTGTTGATTGGAGGTAATTCTCTCTATCTGAAAGACAGAAAGTTTAGACAAGAGTTTCAGATTAGAGGCATAACTTTCAGACAGGAAGATGGGCAACTGTAACCTTTTCTTACAAAATGATAGAGAATCATGAGATCATTAAGTGAAAGAGAGTTAACTTTTTCCTCTGGGTTTTTGCACTTTGACATTAGGAAAAGTGAAAGACAATACAAAAAAAGTACCTTCCTGAAGGATCTTGAAGCCTGTGAAAGTGAAGTTAGTTAAAACTTAAAGGAAAAATTTGAATACCACATCTGTCCCTTGTGCATGCTAAGGATTTTGGCACTTATAAATAAAATGAATGGTGCAGCGCAGAATAATTGCTTATTTCCAAAAACTTCATAAAGATTTTTATTATGTATAGTTACCCTGTGTGCCTGGGTGAGTGCTTTAAAATCTCCCTCAGTAGGCATTGACACAGTGGACCATGACAGCACTAAAAAAACTATTATAGTCTATTATGTCAATGAGCTGTGCATGAAGAATTTCCTTGGTAGTATTTACTGGCACAATACAATATGGCAAGTGTAGAATGTGTTATTATGCTTTTGATGGAGTTGATGACAGTTACATGAAGATCTCATGGAAATTAAGTAGTAGTGTGCCATTCACTTCAACCAAAATCATAATAGCTCTAGAGGGTTTCCTGTGATCACCATGGATGAAATGCAGAATTGTCACCATAATCAAACCAGGGCTTTTAGTATGAAAACTCCTTTACTATCTTCTACCATATGTTTGTTGTTTTTTTTTTCTCTCTTAGTGTTATAAATTATGGAAAGACCCTTGTTAAAAACGTGCAACAGATTTTCATTTAAAACTACAAAAGCCATGAGACTCAGACTAGCTTTTCTCTCCATATGTAACTCATTTTGTTGTACCTTGAAGTATTATACGGGTCTAAAAAGATTGTGTGATCTTATTGACCATGTGTGCCATAATCCTCTCTAAATACAAAAGCTGTGTAAAAATAATCCAACAAAAGCCAGGAACTACAAAGGTAAGGCCTTTTATTCCATCCCTAATATAATCCACGTGTCTGGGGATTGCATTTAATGTTCTTTGTTTCTCCAGATATTGGCTAGTAAACCACTGAGCTGATTCAGGATGAGACTGTTATGCCTCTCCTTTTCCCCCTCTTTGTGGGGAAGTGGAGGATTTTGCAGACAGTTTTCACCAAGATATTGCTAATTAGCGAAGTGTAAACTCAACATAGATCACAAACACAAGCTTCTTCAATACAATCTGGTTTTAAAATAATTGCTGAAGTTTCAGTGAGTGTTCACTCTCTCCACAGATGCCTTATATGGAGTTCCTAAAAAACTTAGGGTTTCCAAATGTCTAGTCCCCTCTGAAGCTTTCTGAAATCTGTACTGCTGTCGGCAAAAGTCAACAAACATAAAATGTTTACACAGTTCTTCCTCATAGACAGAGCAAGAACCATTACAGATATTATTCTTCATAACAACTCTCACAGAAGACTGTTGTAAAGGACAAATTTCACAGGTTTCTGTCAACTTAGAATTACATTCAGTGAGATTGAAGTTAGGAAAATGAATAACTTACCTGACAGCCTGAAGTTCCTCAGGTATACAGAAATAGCACACCAAAAAAATCTTGTCATGTTGGAGTAACCATCAGCAATTTTGCCAAAGTGGATGTTTCCTTTCAGAGAATGGAAAAATAGAATAAAAGTTTCTGTTTACTAACTAGAAGACAGTGCCTTGTTAATAGAGTGATAAAACCAGACTTGTAGAAAAACTTCAGTCTCACTTTAACACCCAAGTGTAGAACAGAAGCAGTGGAAGACCAGAACTTTTTTGTAATAAGTCCTTTTATACAACACACTTTTCTAGAAGTAGCCCAAAACTAATGGAAGCTACCTCTGTCACTTGACAAAATAAATAATTTCTTTTGACATTAAGATCTCTTTTGATTTAAAAAAAAAATAAATAAATAAATCCTTTTAATCTACAATACAAAATTTTAATTATTTCCTTCCAAGAAAAATCAAGCTGTATATAATTTATAGTGCTAGTCAAAATAGCATCCAGCATTTGAAAAGGTTAAATACAATCAAAAATCTAAAATAGAAGGAAAGTCATTCTTTCAGTGGTAGCCTCCCTTCCATCTTCTTAATTAAAGACCATAAATGGACTTTTCTAAGGCTGACAATAATCCTATATAACCCCTTTTGTAGAGCATTAAATAGGATCAAAATATTATATTAAAGAATGAAAAAGATAAAAGTAGCAATTACAGTTTAATCTCCTCGGTTACAGAGCTTCTACTTGCTTATTTCTACATACTACACTTGCTGGTCACCATGCCACTGTTTCCTACACTGTAACAGTAAAAATGAATACAAAATTTATGCAGTTGACGTACGGAGATGGTTTTGAAAGACTTACAGCTTTTGTGCTGTTCACAAAAGACATAGGGGATAAAACAGTTCTGCACTGTTTGTGACTCCTTAAAGAGTCCTTGAAGAAAATGTAATGCAAATTTTATTCTATTTTTCTGTCACATACTGTGCTTATAATAAGGGAACAAATTATTGTTTTTCAATAGGGAGATTATTTAAAACACTTATTTTATGCTTTCTGGATCAGTATTAACTATAAGCATGGAAAACAGACTCCAGTCACTGAATTAACTGCTGAGATTATAGCACCATGGTACTGGTATTTGATATCATTGTCCTGGTCCTTTTCTTTAAAATAATAAAAATATTTATAAGATTTCTAAGTAAAAAAATTCTGCAACATAGTTTAAAATACTGTATTTTCAGGTCATTAAGTAAATATTTTCTCACATTCGGTTGTTCTGCCTTGTTGAAGACAATCTTGTATCACTTTCAAAAATGCTGTAATTTTCTTGACTTGGTCAGCGGTGACAGATGCATTCCTATGGAAAACTGAATGTTAGCCTCCCATGCTAGTCAAAAGAGAATGGTTCATAAATACAGTGTAATCAAGGGTCTGAATTATTGTGCTTCATCTGTGGGACTCACTGCTGCAAGAACTGAAAAAGCATCACAATAACTCATTCTGGGGAAAAAAAGAAAAAAAAAACACAACAACCTATCCATCAAGTCAAAAAAGACAGTGAGATTGAAAATTGAAACTGACATGAATTTGTACACTATGTGTGGATTTAGAAACATTAATACCTCTGAACATAGAAAACAGACACCATCTGAATGCTAGCAAATAGATAGACTACCTTACCTCTGTCCCCTGGAGCAGTGAATTAACCTAACTGTATTCAAGAGTTAAAAGGCAGAGGGATTCCCTGCAGTGCTTTGGAAGAGCCGTGATGGAGTCTGAGGGCAGGGAAAAGATCTTTTGCTGCTCTTCCATATTTCCCTTTGAAATCTTTGTCCTTGGAATGATATGCAGTTCAGTAAGGAAATATTAGGGAGGAAACCGTAGATCTTGCTACAGAGAAGATTAACAATTTTGAGAGAGATGAATATGTCTGTGATGGATGAGAGCACCTTTCCTGTGAAATGGAATGGAATGACTGTGAAAGCAGGTCTGAGCTTGTAAATGTTATCAAATACATATTTTAATTAATGTTGTTAGCCAAAAGTATATTCTGCACAAGCAGTAGTAACCCTTATTCAGTACAATAGAAGAGCAGAATGTACATGTGTGTGGCATGTGGGGACATAGTTTAAAGAAAGCAGAGCAGGAGCTATGCCAGTTTTTTCACCAGTTTTATTTTTATTTTTCAAATACATCTGGAATGTTCTAAGATATGACAAGATGCTATGGGGAAGTTTAAATCTTAACTTAAAAAAATATATCCAGTTAGTCAACTTGACATATGCCACTTTAGAATAAATAAGGTATACTGTCCAGTCTCCAAGAGTTTTCCCAGAAGGCCCTAAGCCTCCAAAATACCATCTCAGATGGTACTTATTATGTAGTCTGGACTACTAAGTGAAGAGTTTGAAAGTGTCATTCCTTTCAAGGTTGAGACACTTTCTCTTGCTCAATACAATTAATGAAGTCAAGAGAAAGACTAATCTAAAGTGTCACAAGGGTGAGATTCAGAAACGTGTCTACTGCCAACTGAGTATTGAAGGATGTCTCTCCTATAGGTCATATGCCATCTCCAGTAACCCATTCAGGATATCTCAGATAACTCTAGTGCATCCTAGAAGACGTGTCTATGTTTGGAGAGGCAAGTCACATTCTAGATCTTCACCTAGCACAAGGATGGCACAGACACCTGATTCTGACACCTATATATACAGGCACTCAATCGTAGCCTGTCTTAACCTAGCCTGAAATGCACACACAAAGTTTTTTATAGAAAATGCTCAGTTTCAAGTAGGATGGGGAAGAAGGAGAAGGGTGTGCGAGGAGATTAAGTTTCTGTAAACAGTAAATGAAGCAGGGCATGTCTTTATATCAGATCCTGCATTCAGTCAGATAAAAAAATCAGAGGAACAAAATGTTTCTCCCCTGAACATGAAAACCCCACCAGTTCTCAAGTTTTGGGAATTCAGGTATGCATAACCATTTTTATTTCTTCTCACACTCTGTACCTCAAAAAACCTTAATGTGTCAATTTCTGGTTTTCAAATGAAATAAATGTATTTTATTTTGTATCATTTCAAGAATGATGCAAAGAAAAGGCCGACTGTATTTATGTCTTTAATACCCTAGAAGTCTTTAAATTGGGACAGATGAGGATCACTGAATGGACCCAAATCCCTGTGAAGAGTACTAAATAAAGACAGTCCAAGCAGGCAATGAAGCATCCCATTATGCTAGGTAAGCAGATTGCACAACTATTGCAAAGCTAAGGACGCTCATCAGAATACAGTTTTACCTGGTGTATAATAGTTACACACTAAGTGCTGTGTCTTCAAAATTACCTCAAGGTAGAACTGTTCCAGACTGGAAGATCAGAAGAATTTCTTAGAAATTTTACAACAGGAAGTTGGAATGGTGCACGAGTGCCACAATCACCAGTTCATAGAAGACACACCTGTCATATAAGCAAGGATTGACCATCTGTGGTCCTTCCTGCAATTCAATATATCTGCATATTAACGTGCTTCTCAAAGTTACAGGAAATTGTCTATTTCAAGGAAGTCTGTCTCTACTTCTAGATAATAAAAAAGAAATGTTAGCAATCTTGTTCCGTTCACTCTGCAACAGGTGGAATATGTTGTTTTTAGTAACACACTCTCCCCACAAAACAAGTAGTTATGTGTGTGAAAGTGTTTTGAAACTATGACATATGTCTCTCAAATTATATTTCCATATTAGCAAGGATTGATCATCTGTGGTCCTTCCTGCAATTCAATATATCTGCATATTAACGTATAAGTATCCTGGGATTCAATAAGAACAGTGTGGCCAGCAGGTCAAGGGAGGTTCTCCTCCCTCTCTACTCTGTCCTAGAAAGACCACATCTGGAGTATTGTGTCCAGTTCTGGACTCGAAAGCTCAAGAAAGATAGGGATATGTTGGAAAGAGCCCATTGGAGGCTACAAAGATGATTAAGGGACTGAAACATCTGTCATATGACATATGTCTCTCAAATTATATTTCCACTCTGTAAGACATTGAAGTATGACATCACAGAACAGAGTTGTTCACTCTAGTTTTTCTTTCCTCCTGTTTCTATGAAAGGACAGATTCAAATTAACATGGGTCATGAGTCACCTACTTCATGTAGTATTGCCTGTCAGAAAATAAATCTTTCAGATAATTCAGACTATGTATATGCAATATAAACTCTGTAGTTTGTGACCATTGAGGATGTTGAGAGCTGATTTTAATCTTTTCTTTTTTTTTTTTCCTTTTTCCTTTTCCTTTTCCTTTTCATACAGATACTGATACCGCTTTCTGCTGACTCTGTTAAGTGATGTGGTAAAGAACTGATAACCGAGACTCTCCAAAGACTTGATTTGAACCTTTATGTGATCAGCACAAAAATGCTAGTAGGATATTTCAGCTTTGTGCAAGTCTATTATTCTAATGTCACCTAACTTTTGCAGTTAAGGTCACATCTAAGCTTACCTGTTGAAATGTGCCATTGCGTGATATGCCTTGTCTCTTGCAAATCCAAGTTCTCCATCTTCAGACTTCCACTTGACTAAAACCTGCTGCTACATTTTCTTTCCAACAAATGGCACCGAGTGCAACTATATTTACAAAAATTTGTATGTGAAGGATATCAAAAGCCATATCCTCCGGGCTTTTGTTAGTTGTCACTCATGGTTTTAACTTAGCATCTTTATTAAAAGGAAGCAATGGATTGTTAAAATATATACAAATAAAGGGAGGATACAAGTGTTCATTAGAGAAGGAATAACAGCTTTATTCTGTTTTATTCCTACTGAAAATTTTCCATTTGTTCCTAAGACAAGAGCTTTTTCTATTTATTATTAATAAAATAGAAGGAAGAAGAGAACTTTGCATTTAGTTTTTAAATTCTATTATTTTTGCCAGTAGGCAAACAAAAACCAAAATCAAACACAACTTTTGCACCCCACTACAGAAGTGGCTAGTTCCCAATCTGTAATGAAGAAGGCATAATGGAATTTTCCTGAATGCAATATATTTTTTTCAAATGATTGAATTATCATATGTATTTCATGTTTTAAGAAACAATTTTTGTTCTTTGTTGAGTACTCAATGTCGTCTTTCCTTTTGTTAGAAATTAAATTAAATAGCTCAAAGAGGCTTTGTGCAGAAGTGTTTGCTCTTTTATTCTGTCCCAGAACGTTGGGAATACAGATAGCTTCCTCTCTTTGCAGCACCAAGAGTAACAGCTTTGAGAAAAACATAAGAAGGATAGCTGTGAGCAAAGACAAAATGCAAATAATATGGCTAAGGGCTCAGTTAGGGAATAACTAGCATAAGTGTGAACCATTATTACAATGTCAAGCTTTGCTGAAGTCATTTCAAAATCCAAAATATTTGCTGCTTATCAGTGGAAATTACAAAAGGAGTGCTTTTCCTAATTGGGCAAAGACACCAATATCTCATAATGTATGAACAGCAAAATCTTTATGAAACTATTTGTTTCTTCTCCTTTGAAATGACATGAGAAGAGTTAAGCACACAAATCTACAGGAGTCAGGCACATAAGTTGCCAAATCCAGAAAATGCAGGACCTAGGGACTTTAGTTAAGACTGTTCTTAATTTACTAACCTCTTATCAGCTACCACCTAATTTTGGAGGATCCTGAAGTGTCTAGATAATTTTTTGTCAGTAAGAACTTCTATTGCCAGGCTTCTAATGTCAAGAAAAACACTGAGTGCTCAGACCAGAGTGGGACTGACACAGTCCAGAGAAACTTGCTAGGCTGATTGAACAGATACGGTCTGAAAATTCCTGTTGGACCAATAACAGCACTACTTCCAGGACATACCTCAGCTGAAACATTTAATGTTATGATTTCAACACAGCTTCCATTAAGCCCTCAAGAAATGATGGTATAAGGCTCTTAAGTTAATTTTATCTCTTTTTAGCCAAATGAGAGATTTAATCATGGGACACATATCACAAACAAATGCTCAACGTCCCTCCTTCTCAAGAAATTCTGTGAAGCCTAATAAAGCAAGCAGTCTTTTCTTTTAGTGCATCAGTCACAGCAGGCTCTGATAGAAGCAAAATATTTAACATTAAACTTGCCTCAGAACTGCAATATAAACTTCAGCTCAGAATGACCCAGTAATGTCAGGACTTGGCTAGTTGATTTGCCACAGCTTTAACACAAACTTGAGTCTGCAGTGACTATTATCACTCAAAAGGTAAGCAGTAAGACACTTCAGTTTGCCTACAGTTGTAAATTAACATGAATTTTGTGGAAAGAGGTTTGAAGGTATTCAAGTGACTGTAAAATGCTCTAGTCATAGCTGAAATTGTAATATAAGAATTCTAGAAAGTTTTGTATTACAACTAGTTATGTCCTATATGAAGAAATCCAGCAATGTGACACTAGTGTAAAGGTCTGATATAACTAAGGCTCCATTCCATATGAAGCCTTGGGTCTTTGCCTGGCAAGGAAAGTTTAGAACTTCCTTCACAAGAATGTACCTGGACCTTCATTAAATTTCAGTGAAAAATTTCCACTGTCTTCACTGAGCAATGCAAGAGAGTTAAGATAAGTCTTTATGTCCAGAATCTTTCTATCGTTTAGGTGTCTGAATGTTATTGGCCTCAGGGGAAGTCATATGTCAGTTGTGCTGAAGAACCTAAAATGTGGCAGAATCACCTTTCGACATTGACAACGATGCCTGAAACCTCCACCCAGAGGGTCTGAGAAGCATTTTGTAAATGTGGCTGCACTCCTTATCTTCTCCTAAGCTGTTCAGATGTGAAGGAAGGTTGAAAGATATCAAATTTCACGTTTCCATTTCAAGCATTCAGCCCTACCCAGAAAAGAAAGAAAAACAACAAGTTCTGTTTACCTTTCCTCTTGTATTTTGTAGAGGTAGTGATGTTACATGATGGGTGTCTTGGAATCTATCAAAATGAATAATTCCAATGGCTAGGACTTCTTATTACCTGAACCTAACTCAGTTCAGCTGGCAGTCCATCTGGCCAGTCCCAGGGCTTTAGAACCTGCAAAATATGCATAGGCAGCGGTGCCAGTAAGGAATAAAGACAGACAGAAAGAAAGAGAGAAAGACAGAAAGAAAGAGAGAAAGACAGGAAAGACAGGAAGACAGGAAGGAAGACAGGAAGACAGGAAGACAGACAGGCAAGGCAGGAAAAGCAGGCAAGGCAAGGCAAGGCAAGGCAAGGAAAGGAAAAGGAAAGGAAAGGAAAGGGAGAAGGAGAAAGAGAGAAAGAGAGAAAGAGAGAGAAAGAGGAAAGAAAGAAGGAAAAGAAAGAAGGAAAAGAAAGAAAGAAAGAAAGAAAGAAAGAAAGAAAGAAAGAAAGAAAGAAAGAAAGAAAGAAAGAAAAAAGGAAAAGAAGAAAGAAAGAAAGAAAGAAAGAAAGAAAGAAAGAAAGAAAGAAAGAAAGAAAGAAAGAAAGAAAGAAAGAAAGAAAGAAAGAAAGAAAGAAAGAAAGAAAGAAAAGAAAGAAAGAAAGAAAGAAAGAAAGAAAGAAAGAAAGAGAAAGAAAGAAAAGAAAGAAAGAAAGAAAGAAAGAAAGAAAGAAAGAAAGAAAGAAAGAAAGAAAGAAAGAAAGAAAGAAAGAAAGAAAGAAAGAAAGAAAGAAAGAAAGAAAGAAAAAAAGAAAGAAAGAAAGAAAGAAAGAAAGAAAGAAAGAAAGAAAGAAAGAAAGAAAGAAAGAAAATAGCAAAAGCAAACAGATCACATTTGAGCAGCACCAAAATCTACATACCTGACAACATTGACAGCACAGAAGCAAATAATTATTGCATGAGATATGATTTAATTTTCCTAACTAGCTCCAGAGGAATAAGTAGGGGGAACAGCTTGGGTTCTTTCTCCCTCCTTATCTCTTATGACAGAAAGCTTTATACGCTTTCTATGCTGTTCCTACTGTCCCCTAGACTTTGTCAGTATTTGTGAGTCAACAGAGGTGGAAGGTACACAACAGAGTGTTGACAGCTCTGCTCGTCTGTGTTATTTTTCCCCATGTGTAATACCTGAGATGTCGCATTGATAAAAATTTCTTTTCATGGCACTCCTCTGTTTCCTGAGTTATACTGACTGCCCTTCAAAATCATGGCCTGGAGGTAAATTAACCATGTCTACTGGGCCTACTTTAAACAAAACTACCAGAAAAATGTCACATGAAAACATCCTGTATGGTATCACACTGCCAAAAACTGGACTATGCTGCTCAAGACGCAAGCTCAGTTAAGCCTGGCTAAATTTCAAGACTATAGAATTATGATATTTCCATCCTTGGGAAAATGGTAAATCCTACTTATTGCATCCATGTCTTAGTGAAGTGTTCCACATTCTGTGATCTAAATGCTCAGAACTAACACTGTAGTATATTAAACTGTAATCTAAATTATAACTGCTTCAGGGATTATTTCAGACTCTGATTACAGGTTACACTACCAAAAATCAGTGATACAGGTGTTAAATTATCATTATAATGGTCTCCTGGAGCAGAGAAACAGCCCGGAATATATTTCAGTTACTATTACAGTTTTATAACACTCCAGAAGATCCTTTAGCAAGGAAGTGAGTGAATTCTTTCTCATAGACAGCTGGTGACCTCCTCTCTCTCTCTCTGCATTATTATACAGCATTTCAACTTTAGTGGAGATTGCAAATAATTATCATAATAATGATATTTATTACAGCAATGAGGATCTGCTTTGGAACTCATCAGGTAACATGAGTTACACTTAAAAATAAAGACTTAGGCATAAGTCAACAGACAAAAAATAATAAATAATGTTAAAAAGTGACTAGTGGCTACAAATGAAGTTGAAGGTGACTGTCCTGGATGCAGATGTTTTCATCAGGCCAGATAAATCTCATCCACTCTGTAAATCTTTCAGTACTTTTAAATGGTAGTCTGATTCCAGCTGTGGAGAAGGAAGCACTCTTGCTAGGCCACCAGGCCACCACAGAATCAGAAGTATTTATGTTGTGCTGGATGGTTTTAGGAGGAAGGGAAGGAGAGAAATAAAAGCCATTAGTCTGACAAATCCATGTTAAGAGTTAGCTGGCTCCACAGTGTTTCAGCTGAACTGCTTTCAACACCTGAATGAGTACAATTGCCTGTACAGAGCATTGCCATCACTGGCTCAGATGTGTTTTAATACACCTGTGCTTTATCTACACTGATAGGTTAAATGTATCTGAGTCTGTTTTCTGGCACTGAGGTGACTGGCACAGGATGGCTCTAGTTTTTACACTATTATCCTTATAGCCACAGGGTTGCTTTATAACCAAGCTAGTGACATGCAAACAATTTGTTACCTTTGGTCCACTCTAATTTCTCAGCCTGGTGTAAATACAGGTGCAGTGTCAACTGGCCAAAATAATATAAAAGACTTTCTATCAATTTGGTAGCAGAGAGAGTGTCGGGGCCTTGAGGGCGCTCACAAGTCTTACCCCTTGGCATTTCCCCACTCATTGTGCATATGGTCCAGGAGCCCCATTTCAACCCCAGCTGCCCTGGCAGAGCAGGTATCTTCTTACAGCTGCTGCCAGACCTGCTGCAGAACAAGAAACTGAAAACTAATTTTCTGCACCAAAACCTCTTTTAAGAATGGAAGTGGACACAACTCAAACAGAGGTTGGACTGTAGCTGCATAGAGGTTATAGGGATGTCAGATATTCCTATGGGTTGAATTTGTCTTGTAAGGAGTAAATAACACCCTAAATCCTCTCATTGAACAAACACTATAATGCAAGAAATTGCAGCTACCAATTGGTGAAGAAATAACAGAAAATAATCCAGTTTCCTTTTTTCTTTCAGGAATATTTTTAATTTTTTAAAATATGTTAACAGCACACGAATGATCGAGATAAACTGGCCCATTACTTGATAACATTAGTCAACTTACAAATAAGGATGTAGACAAAGCAGGGATATTTAATGCCCTCTTTTCTTCTGTCTTTAACACCAGTGACGGGACCTGAGACCTTCAGGGTCCTGTGTTGGAAGACCATTGTTGGGAGGATGGTAAAATCCCAGCCAACTCTGAAACTGTTTGAGACTAGCTGTTCCAGTCGGATGCACGTAAGTTTATAAGGCCTGATGGGATTAATCTCTGGGTATTGGAAGAGCTGTCTGATATTGCTGCGGAACCCCTCTCCATTATTTTGCAACGTTTTTTTGGGGTCTGGAAAGGTCCTAGTAGACTAGAAGCTGGAAAATGTTGTTCCAATTTTCAAGAAGGGTAAATAGGAAGACCCTAGTACTTACTGGCCCATCAGTCTCACTTCAGTCCCTGGTAAAATTACGGAGAAGATTATCCGGGAAGTTACTGAAAAACACTTGAGAGACAACTCAGTCATTGATCACAGCCAACACAGGTTCATGAAGGGAAAGTCCTGCTTAACCATCTTCATTTTATTACAAGCTTACTCACCTGGTTGACCAAAGGGAGCCAGTAGTTGTGTTTTGTTTTGTTTTATCTTAGCAAAGCTTTTGATATTGTCTCTCACAGTGTCCTGGACAAAATTCCTAGTGTACAGCTAGACAAGCCTATCCTGTGTTGGGTGAACAGCTGGCTGATAGCTTGGGCCCAGAGAGTTATAGTAAATGAGGTCAGATCAGGCTGGTGGCCAGTCACCAGTAGGGTTCCCCAGATCTATTTTAGGGTCAGTGCTCTTTAATAATTTTTATAAATTATCTGGATGCAAGATTGCATGTACCTTAAATTTGCTGATGATACTAAATTAGGAGGAGTTGTGGACTCCCAGAGGGTAGAGAGGCCTTACAGAGAGATCTGAATAGACTAGAGAGCTGGGCATTCAGATCCTTGAATTTCAGCCATAAATTTAAGCATGCAAATTGCAGTCTCTCCCACAAACAGGAGGAAAGGGGAACACAATAGTTCTTAAGGCATGTCCCTTGCCATTAAAGGTTGTCAAATGTCATGTTAAGACATTTGACTAATAATATATAAAGACAGAAGCTAATTTCAACAAGTGCAGTCTATTTTAATTTCTTTTTGTAAAACCTTTTCTCAGTGTTCATGGGAGTGCCTCTATAGGCGGAGGGTCTCAGATGAAAGGCCTCAAATGTAAAAATGATTTTCATGGTAACCATGAATTATTATAGGTCATTTACTCCTAGCTTTTTTGCCAGTGTGAATTTGCAGCAACAAAATACCCTTTTGCAATACTAATATATTTACATATTTACTATGAAGGTGTTCTTGCTTATTTTTGGCATTGACATTTTTAAGTCCCTATACGAACAAAGTGTGTAATAATATTACTTTTGTGCTTCCAAAGATGGGCACAAAATTGAGTGTGTTGCTGTCTGCGCAAGTGTTTATCCAATTTAAGCTTATTCTCCCTGAGGTCATTTCAGTCTCTTTAAAAAGCTCATAAAGCACAAAACGGGACAAACTCAACAAGGGAAAGAAAGAAGATTAAACAGAAAGAAAAGAAAAGGATCAGTTAAAGATGATCTGTGGTGATGAGGAAGTTTAAGCCTTGTAAACTGTGAGGTTTTACTTACAACACAGCACATAGCACTCATGTATCACACATGTGCATGTACAAATACTGGTAGCACTGACCTGGTGGCCATCAATTCTTTCTGACTTCAAAGGACACTCAACAGTGGAATTTCTAATGCAGAGTAATATCTAAATAAATTGAAACTTTAATTAAACAACATCAAAGTACATATTTTCTTCAAATAGGCAGTACCTGCAACACAGAAAAAATTGTTAGGATTGCTAGATTTCTCTAATATTACAGATACAACTGACAGCACCAATATGCCCACTTAATGTGTCTCCCAACAAATACACAGGATTTTCAAGATGATTCATTCATGAAAAATGAGTGAAAATGAGTCATCCCATGAAAAGGAAACTGCTTATAATATTCAATAGTGCATTATAAACATTTGTTAATGATCTACACCAGTGCTGGACAAGATAATTAAGACTGGAGGTTTAATGGCTTTGGCCTTCAGAATATTTAACATAAAACCATTTCGTAAAAAAATACCTCAACGGCACATCTAGATGATTCTTTATCTTGAGCTGAATACTACAAATTACATTCTTCTATTTTTATGGGCTATGCCACAGAATGTTAAATGATACAACCAGTTTCTCACACCTGCAGAAGTAAAATACACTGTTCACCATTCTTACTCTGTTATGAAGAAAACTTTCAGGTTTATTCCAGGTTTCTAGATCTAAATCTATCCAGTGACATAAAATAGAGCTCTTGGAAATAACAGTTACAGCGTATTTCCTCAGACTGCATTCAACATAAGGGCCTGGTTACTGTTTAGGATAATTCAAATTTGTAAGACTCTGAAAACAGAGAAACTCCCATGACAGAGAAGACAAATGGGAACAACAGTGTGTTGCAACTTACACAACATCTACCATCCAATGCACCTAAGAGCCATTAAAAATAATAATTGAACCTTACAAAAAAAGCTCCTATGAAGTAAATAGTTTTATGATTCTGGTTTTATAAATGAGTAAATTGAGACACAAAAATAGCAATTAATTTGCTCAATTTCACAGACAAATTAGTGCAGCAAATCAATACAGACCAACAGTTTGAGTTCATGAGCTTGAATCCTATTTCAATACCTTGAGCAATAAATCTCACATGCTTCCTTTCATTAAACTACACTTTGTATTATTATTATTATTGTTATTGTTGTTGTTGTTGTGGTTGTTAGAGGGAAAGGAAAGTTTTCTCAATTATAAATTAAAAACTCTCCAGAGAGCCAAAAGTGATAAAACTGAAATTTGGACACAGGACTGAAAACCCTGAAGCGATTTCCAAAGAGAAATTCCAGCATACTGCTTGTTCCATCCTGTAATAAATTACCAGCATGACACACTGTGATAAGAGCCAGAGTTTATAACCTAATTTCCATTCTGCAAAATATTTTTGTAGGTCATCCAGCAAACAGTTGAAAGCTAAGTTAACAATTCTTGTAGGACAGTACAGTTTAGTAAGAAGAGAAAAAATAGAAATAGAAAAAGAAAACCATTCACAGTCACTGATTTCTCATCTTCAGGGGAAGATGCTGATGGTCAAAAGAACTGCTAAGAGAGGAGGTGATCTGCTACACAATATTCTGTGAAGCTTGGTTGACTCTTTGTTTCCAGTGAGCAGGAAAGATTAGAAACTGATCCTATAGATCAACCACCGTGACTCAGAAGCTGTGACAATTCTGTGGTCTCCTGCTCTGTAGAATCAGTTAGCTTGCTCTTCCAAGGACAGACACTGGACTTTAGATGAAGTGTCAGATAAAGCCCTGCTTTAAAAATTCTGTAGAAAGAGCAGCACAGGGTAAAGACAGGCATAATGTCAAAATGCAAACAGGCACTGAGCAAGCTCCCAGTGGAAGCTTGCCAATAGGACTTATTCCTGATTTGTAAAAGCATTTGTGTTACAGCTCTTCTTCTCAATGTACATTGTCAGACTATCTCTATCACACCAAAAAATAATAATTTCAAGTACAAAATTAATACCTGGTTTCTTCTTGGTGACCTTCAGATGCTCTCCCAAACTCTTAGTACTGATGTTGGTCAAGTCAGAATCACAGAATCACAGAATAATAGAATCATAGAATGAGTGGGGTTGGAAGGGACATTAGAGGTCATATGGTCCAGCCCCCCCCTGCAGTGTGCAGGGACTTTTTTAACTAGCTCAGCTTGCTCAGGCCTCATCAAGCCTCATCTTGAATGTTTCCAGGCATGGGGCCTCCACCATGTCTCTACATAATCTGTTCCACTGCTTCACCATCCTCATTGTAAAGGATTTCTTCCTAATATCCAATCTAAATCTGCCCTGGTCTAGTTTAAGACCATTGCTCCTTGTCCTATTGCTACACACCCTTGTAAAAAGTCCCTCCCCAGCTTTTCTTTAGGCTGCTATAGGGCCTCCTCAGAGCCATCTCCTCTCCAGGCTGAACAATCCCAGTTCTCTCAGCCTGTTTTCATGGGACAGGTCCTCTATTCCTCTGATAATTTTTGTGCCCTTCCTCTGGACTCATTCCAAAAGGTCCATGTCCCTCTTGTGTTGAGGGCTCCAGAACTGGACACAGAACACATGGTGGGGTCTTACGAGAGTGGAGTAGAGTGGCAGAATTACCTGCTGGCCACACTTCTTTTGATGCAGCCCAAGATGCAGTTGGCCCTCTGGGCTGCTACTGCACATTGTTTGCTCATGTCTGACTTTTTGTCCACTAGTACCCCCAAGTGTCTTTCTGCAGGGCTGCTCACATCATCCCCCAGCTTGTACGGGTAACAGGGATTGCTCCTCGCTATCTATACATGGAATTCACAATCCACATGTGGAATCAAATCCACATATGGAATCATAAGTCTGTTTTTTACAATAAATGTTCTAAGCTGAATTGTATTCGAAAGACAAATAATGGTGTAACTTTTCTTTGGAAGGCCTTCTGCTATCTTTGAACACAACAGCACATACCAAAGAGAATGTTCTTCACTTAATAAATTAAAATAAATATTTGGTTATGCAATGTATTTAAGATTAAGAGAATACCAGTCATCTAAAAAGTATGGACAAGAACTTTTTATGTTACAAAAAGAGAATATTGTGGCTTTCCTCTTTTACCAGTGTAAACCTAGTGAGGTTATTGGTCTATTTCTGGCATGACCTGTCATATAAATTCCTGTTTAATTTTAATGGGTTTATCTGCATGTAAGCGAAAGCAAAGTTTATAAAAATATAAGTATTTCAAACAATAAACAGCAAAGTTAATGATTTAGTCAGAATCTGTCTGCTCTTATAAAACAAAGATCTAGCTTCCACATTTTTTTTTTCTGATTCATACTTCCTGGGTGCTCTACTTTGAACCTTCTCTTGACAGTTATCCATGTGCAGTTGCTAATTTTTTCTTATTACTTCCATAGTGCACTTCAGCTGAGAAGGCAATTAGATACTTTTTATGATTGTGGACAAGTTATCCATGGGACAGCAATGTGCCCTTGTGGCCAAGAGAGCCAATAGTATCCTGGGATTCAATAAGAACAGTGTGGCCAGCAGGTCAAGGGAGGTTCTCCTCCCTCTCTACTCTGTCCTAGAAAGACCACGTCTGGAGTATTTTGTCCAGTTCTGGGCTCCCAAGTTCAAGAAGGATAGGGATATGTTGGAAAGAGTCCAATGGAGGATACAAGGATGATTAAGGGACTGAAACATCTGTCATAGGAGGAAAGGCTAAGAGAGCTGGGGCTGTTTAGTTCTGAGAAAACTAAGAGGGGACCTTATTAATGTCTATAAATATCTGAAGGGTGGATGTCAGGAACGGGCCAGTCTCTTTTCAGTGGTGCCCTGTGATAAAATGAGGGGAAACAGCACCAAGCTACAACACATGAAGTTCCACCTGAACATGAGGGAAAACTTTTTTATTGTGAGGGTGATGGAGCACTGGGACAGGTTGCCCAGAGAGGTTTTTTTTTTCTGATTCATACTTCCTGGGTGCTCTACTTTGAACCTTCTCTTGACAGTTATCCATGTGCAGTTGCTAATTTTTTCTTATTACTTCCATAGTGCACTTCAGCTGAGAAGGCAATTAGATACTTTTTATGATTGTGGACAAGTTATCCATGGGACAGCAATGTGCCCTTGTGGCCAAGAGAGCCAATAGTATCCTGGGATTCAATAAGAACAGTGTGGCCAGCAGGTCAAGGGAGGTTCTCCTCCCTCTCTACTCTGTCCTAGAAAGACCACGTCTGGAGTATTTTGTCCAGTTCTGGGCTCCCAAGTTCAAGAAGGATAGGGATATGTTGGAAAGAGTCCAATGGAGGATACAAGGATGATTAAGGGACTGAAACATCTGTCATAGGAGGAAAGGCTAAGAGAGCTGGGGCTGTTTAGTTCTGAGAAAACTAAGAGGGGACCTTATTAATGTCTATAAATATCTGAAGGGTGGATGTCAGGAACGGGCCAGTCTCTTTTCAGTGGTGCCCTGTGATAAAATGAGGGGAAACAGCACCAAGCTACAACACATGAAGTTCCACCTGAACATGAGGGAAAACTTTTTTATTGTGAGGGTGATGGAGCACTGGGACAGGTTGCCCAGAGAGGTTGTCTCTTTCTCTGGAGACTTTCAAGACCCGTCTGGATGCATTTCTGTGTGATCTTCCCTAGGTGTTCCTGCTGCAGCAGAGGGGTTGGACTCGATCTTCAGAGGTCCCTTCAAACCTTTATGATTCTATGATTCTATGACCCATACTCCTCTAACATTCATCTAGTTTATTTACACCATCTTTTCTGTTCTTTTCCTAATATTTTTAGAACAGTCACTGTTGTCCTGTTAATACCGATTGCTTTTGTTTTGCCACATTTATTTTATTAATGTGTCTCCTCCATCTATTTAATGTGCTTTATAAGGGTGTTTTTTACATTGTGGGCTTGTTTTGTTTTGTTTTTTAAATTTTATTAAAATGTATTCTGTATTTCCCTTATGAGAATGTAACCTGAGTAAGCTTATGCTTTACTAAAACTATTGGTACTGCTAATGATTATTGACATTGCTACAGATGTTTATTCAAAAGGCACTGATACCTTCTGACACATACAGGAAGACATTTTTTAATATAAATATATATTTTTAAAGATCTGGCTTATGTGCTTCTGTGTTTTGCATTTCTCAGTCAGTTTACACAGTTTTCCTGTATGTGAAAATATTAATATTGCATGATATTTGGCTCACAACCTCCAAGAAAAATACGTTACACATCAAATAGTCTGCAACAATAATATAGTAGTTTACAACCCGTGTCAACAAATAGTGCCTAAATCCAGCACTAATGTATTCCTAGGGGCATGAATGTCAGAGCTAGAACACAAGCAGTCTTTTACTCTGTAAAGCAAAGCATATCTTGCATTGTTTTTTACATAATTAAGAGAAACAAAGCAACACAAAATCCTGAGCATTCTGTAATGCTAATTAAAAGTAATAGACACAAGATAACAAATCAGCAATTCAAGACTATTGTTGTGCCTTCGACTAGTTGGTTTTGTCCCTCTAATTAATACCATGTCATGTTTTCATGCTTCATGTATCCAACTGCTGTGCCAAGCAGTCTTCATCCATTCAACCACTTCCCTCAGGGGTTAATGACTTTAGCTTCAGTGTGTTTTGAATGATAGTGTTCATATTCTGAATTCAAAGGGCATCTGTTTCTTGCTTTGGGTATTATATGAGCTGCCTAATTATTTTTTTTATTACTTTTATAGCTTTTTTCTTTTTTAGTGAAACTATTTAGATTTGGAAAACCTATTTTTGTTAAATCATTGGGCTACTTTTATTTGGATACTTGCAAGTGCTATGGTCAGAGACACAAATGTTTAAAACCATCCATGGAAATTTACTTAATAAAGTATTTCCTTTCTTATATATAAAGCATTCTAGTTTTGCATAAAGTTATAAAGTGGTGGAATCTTTGTTTGTCTAGGAAGCTGCTTGAAAAGGTAAGTGTTTAAGAACATAAACACTCAATGTCATAAAAATGCAACAGCATATAGATATCTCAAAGCATCACAAGATGGAAGAAATAGGAATTAGAGCAGAAAGGCTGCAGAGGCCAAAGTGGAAATAAGATCATAGCATTATACTAACAAAGTGAACATAATCTCAATATGAAAGCTTATGAATATAATTCCCAGCAGACGAGAAAACTGACCCTCATATTTGCATGGAAGGAAAAATATATTCAATATAATGTTTTTCAGTGGGACAACTGAGAAACCTCTGTTTAACAATGATATAAAAAAAAAAAACAAACAAAACCAAAACTATTTTAGTCAAGCTTCTAAGATTGAATTCAACCTATGAATAACATTTTAAGCACATTTGTATATCTCCTTACCACAGACTACAGTATTAAACACAAAGAATTTCTCAGGCTGTTACAGACTAACAAAAAACATTTTTATTAAGAGTTGATGCAACACAAATGCAAGCACTTACACATACTCATTGCATTCCCTTCTCCATCACTGCTGAGTCTTGAATTTTTTAAAAAAATATTTCAGTGTTTTTGCTTCTGGAAGATTTCATGGTATGATGAGGCTGATTCACGAACTTTGGAAGCTGTTAACATCATGCTGATAGAGTTCCAGTCTACATCAATAACACTGTGCAGCCCTAAGTTATACAACCTGGGAATAAGCACAGCCCTGGCTGGCTTAGGTTTGGGGATAAAAAGATTTTCATGGGAGACAAAACTTATTTAGACATATTCATTAGCTCTGAAAATGAGTAATACATTGCCAGCTTCTCATAACTTCAGTGCTGTAGTTCTATCACCCCAAAAGTTTTATAGTGTGCTGCTGATTCAACAGTGTAAAGGGAATGCACGATATAGTGAGCAATATCTAACTGAGTAACAACACAGTTTTTCTTGTTGTGCTTTAGAAAGTTCAAGATAAAACAAAATGGCACCTTGAGGAAGGGGACAGGTAGATGTACAAAAGGAGGGGAAGACAGCTGAGGGGAAAGAAACAGTAGAACAAGGACACCCAGCGGGAGAGTTTGGTCCACACAATTCCAGGCATCACAATGATATGAAATATCAAAGTAGACTTCCCTTTATACACCACTGCAGCAAGTCTCTCCAGTATTCCTGGCTTTTAAAGTGGCACTGTCAGATTGGAAAGAATGTTAGGATGTATATGTCAACTTCTAGTCTACTCTATGAGGGCATATGAATTCATGCATGCATAAAAATCTCTGTCTAAATACACACATGTATCTGTGCATTCATAATATGTTTCCTCACAGCTTCTTCAGGGAACAATTCCCAATATGAAATGTGTCTAAGAGACCAGAAAAGCACCTCTCTCTCTGCATTGACTGTGGTGAGGCTAGATGACTAGTTTTAAATGAACACATAACCATTTCATAGTTCAAGTTACCTGTGCACACAGAAACTGACCTCAGATTCCTAACTAGACAAAGTTTTATATCTCTCTATATATTTAGACAGCTGTGAAAGAAAGGCTCTGAATGTCTGCTGAATAGCTAGGAATAATGTTATGAATTAATGCACTTGCACTGGTATTTAAAAAAACAAACAAACAACATAAACCACAAATAAACACCGTTCAGAAGGAGAGGCTGTCTTTTTTTTTTTTTTTTTTTTTTCTATTCTTATACCATTTCTTAACAAAAAGACTTAAAGTTACTTTTGTATTAAAAATATAAAAGAACAGTCATAGCGGATTTTAGAATTAGTTACTGGAAATGAGATTAATTTCTGGAAAAGGTATTTCTTACACTTGTATCTTTGTAATAAGCTTCCTTCCTTCCTTCCTTCCTTCCTTCCTTCCTTCCTTCCTTCCTTCCTTCCTTCCTTCCTTCCTTCCTTCCTCCCTTCCTCCCTTCCTTCCTCCCTTCCTTCCTTCCTTCCTTCCTCCCTTACTCCCTTCCTCCCTTAC
>NW_009953761.1:5273497-5283623 GCF_000747805.2 Chaetura pelagica | reverse complement strand
TTTCCCTTCCCCCTTCCCTTCCCTCCCCTTCCCTTCCCTTCCCAATTTTTTTTTAATGTACACATGTGTAAATTGCAGTTAAAAAGAAAAACTACAAAGATCAAAGTTGAGCATAAGGAAGAAGGTAAAACTTCCCACTTGAACTGACCACTGCTACTATATTCTTAACAAAAAAGGAAAAAAAAACAACCAAAAAAAAGTCTGAGAGCAGGGATTCTGTCCCCTGTTCTTTTTATCTACTCTTTTTTAGACACCTTTGTATGGGAGCTCTAGAGAGAGCTGTGCCCTCTTCTGAGCTCTGCAAGGGATGAAAGGAAGTGATGGGTCTTTACTGGATTGAAAAAGACAACCTCAAAGGACACAGAAGAAAAAACCCAATAAAACAAATAATGCACTTGTTGCACATAAAATAGACCTCCCAAAACATTGGAAATGCTGAAAATTCATGGAGATTTTAACTTGGTCCTTACCAGTCAGTGCTGCCCAATTGTTGACAGCATAATCCAATAGGGAGGACAGTGTATTTCTCAGAGTCATGTATCTGTGTTAGAAGTTTTTGCTATACTTTTCTATCAAAATCTGGCATAAGATAACACAGCTTGGCTATAGCATGCAACTCAGTGCAATGCAGATAATTCCAAACCAGCTTCCAGAACGTCAAAAAGTCCACACAGCGCAAAGCTGCAGCAGACAGCGATGCCAAATTGGGTCCCCAAAGCAGAACAGTGCTGTATCTGCAGTAACTTGCCTGGCCTCTTACAGCTGAGATAAAACACCAGGAATGTGCTAGGCTAAATCTAGAGCTGAAAACTTTAATTTTTATAATTAAAATTACTTTTTTTAATTATTTTTTTTTTTTTTTAATTTTTAATCTGAACAATGAAAATGCTTGGCAGATTGAAGCACTTCATTCAGGAATGTTTTAACATTTAACCAGAGTTCTGAGCCACCTAAACCATTCAGATCCCATAAAGCTTCATTTTTCCATTTTGGCTTGGCTTTACTGTCCCATTGCATTCCCATGGCCACTTTGCTGCATAAAGCTGTAATAGAGAAAAGAGAACAGGAGATGAAGCAAAACTGAAGATGCAACAAAAATAGGAGTGAATGATGACTTGAGAAACCCGTATTTTATCTGGCATCACTGGTCAGAAAAGTGAATGTCACACTGTCACAAAAACAATGTTTTTTCTTTAGATTTTAGTGTAGTGCTTTTATGTTAGCTTATTTTTTCATAGCTCACAATAAAAACCATAAGCTAAAATAGATGTGTTACGCAAAGCCACAGAGAGTTCAAAACAAAATGGAAGTTGTTTATATAACAACTCCAGCAAAATTGAGAATGCATGTTGAGTCAAATGTACCAGAGCAGAAGACAATTCTTTCATGTGTGCAGAGAGGCTTGAAAAAATTTTAAGTTAAATGTTCAAGCATTTACAAAACAACAAATGATTCAAGATTTTAGAAATGTCTGAAGCTATTATTCTCAGTTCTGCCCCTCCAATTACCCCAAATCTTCTGTATTCCATATATGCGCATCAGTGCCCTGCACAATGATAGAGACAAAAATAGCTTCATGTGCTACTACTTTTTTTTAGTCTTCATTCTTTCCAAAATCACCACCACCAGATGGGGAAAAATTAAACCCACAGGAAACTGAGAACAGAAGTTTCGGCAGAAACTTTGTGACCCTTCATGCTTACTAACTGGGGTTTTTTCTCACCTGGTTACAAATTCTTAGACAAGTAGAAATCAGTTTTGTGGATTTGGATGTATGCCAGACTCGCTATTAACTTCTGTGAAACATTTCTCAATATCTTAGCTTTTTTGCAAGTTGAGGAAAATAATCCAGAAAAGCAAATGCTGCATTCAGTTATAATTACTTAGGTAGGCAATCACTGCTAGAACTCACACATACTTTACAAAATACGGATTCACTTATTACAACAGTGCAGAAATTAGTCCTGTTGCAAATGTCTCTGTATATACTTACCTTAAATAGGTAAATTGTCAGGAGAGCTTCTCAAAAAGCTATAAAGCTAAATATAGAACTGAAAACTATTTTATTAAAGATAAAACAAAACAAAACCCACACCATGCTGCTCATTTAAAGCTCCTTTTGCCAAGAGTTTATTTTTTCTTCTACAGTTAAAAAAATTCTTGGGAATAATTTTTATCCCATGAGCTTTACTTTCATATTTGTGCTGGTTTGATGTGGTGAGATTTATTTTTTTTTTTTTAATTTTTTTTTTTGTAGTGGGGGAAGGGCCCCAGGGGTGCCTCTGGCAAGAAGCTGAAAAAGCTCCCGGAGCTCCAAAGCCAGCCAAGGGGCCATTAGAGAGAGACAATAGGTGCGCCTCTGCGATTTACATATGAAAGAACTGATGTAAGGCCTGAGCAGAAAGCAAGCAGGGAAGGAAAAGCTGTGCTGCAGAAGTGATAGCAGTGCCTGGGTAGAGATCTAGAGGTTGGTGAGGAAGAAGGGAGAAGTTCCCCTGTCCTCCTGCGTTCATGGAGGAGCACGGTGAAACATTCCCTGAAGGCAGCACGAGGGGAGACTGTGGATTTGCAGCCCGTGGACTTGGGACTGCAGCCGAGCAGGATCCCACGTCAAGCGAGGTGACTGTTCCCGAAACAGCCCGTGACTCTGTGGGAAGCCCAGGCTGGAGCAGCTCCGGACCTCGTGAGAAAGACTCGTGAAGGAGAGGTTCGTGGAGGACTGTCTCCCATGGGGAAGCAGGGAAGGACTGTAAGGAATCCTTCCTGAGGAGGAAGGAGCAGCAACTAAACCCCATCCCCTGTCCCCCTGTGCCGCTGGGGGGAAGGAGGGAGAGAAAGCGGGAACAAAGTGATTTGGGCCCCGGAAGAAGGGAGGGGTGGGGTAACATATGCAAGCCCTGCTCTTTGTGTTGTCTGTATCCTGTGTGTGTTTGATCAGTGTGAAATTAAATTATTATTTTTTCCCCCAAGTTGAGTCTGTTTTGCCTGGGACATTAATCGCTGAAGAGCCTTCCTTGCCGGTTGTCTTGACCTTCTAGTTGGCCTTTGTCCTCCCCGCGGTGTGAGTGTGTGTGTGGGGGGTGAGTGAGCAGGCACGTGGCTGGTTCTTTGTCGTGTTAGGCCCAAACCATGACAATATCGAAGATTTAACATACTAGTGATCTGACTAGCAATAAAATAAAATCCGTTGGTCTAGTCACTCTATTAAACAATAGAGAGGTACAGCATAAATAATTATGAGAAAGAGAGAAATAATGGGTCTTCATGGAAATTAAAACTGATACAAAAATCAGCATGTGGACTCAGAATTGTCTTCTACTAGAGTATTCCAGAGT
The DNA here is from genome assembly GCF_000747805.2 of Chaetura pelagica. NCBI lineage: Eukaryota > Metazoa > Chordata > Aves > Apodiformes > Apodidae > Chaetura > Chaetura pelagica. The sequence goes on along the minus strand of NW_009953761.1, from coordinate 5,280,288 downwards.
CAAATATAGTAGATTAGTTTTACCATTCTTATTCCTGGCTTACTTTGGAGCAAAGGTCACAAAGAACTGCCATTCTGTCTGGCTCTATCTGTTGCCTGGCATGTTGTGGAACAGAAAGAAATACAGGGGCCAAGTTGTGATGTCAAGGGGACCTTCACACTCAAAGCGTGACTCCCCAGCTATCCCCCAACTGACTTTTTCCTCATTGAACAAGAGCTGAGGGGACATGGAGAATCTTTATGTCTAGTAAGAATTCAAGCATTTGAAAAATGCTATTTTCTTTAATCTTAATTTGTTTTTTTTTAACAGTTTGGAAATTCCTTTGTTTCAGTCAAAGTATCTGGGCTTAAACCTAAATGTGCAGAAATTTTGCATATACATGCTCCTCCTGATAGTGTTCGTTCTGATCACTCCAAAAAAAGATTCTAGCAAAAGCACATCCTGACTGTCAAACTACAACAAATTATTTTCTATTAAGATAAAGGCATTCACTATGAACCACCTGAATACAAGATGTGTGTGACTGCTGACACACATGCTAAACTTCTAGATGTATTGATCAGAAAGCTTGGTGGTTTATTTCTGGAAAGGATGGAGATGTTAAGAAAAATGTGGTAGAGAAAAAATACAACATGCTCATCCTCATGGTAGACTGATTCAGATAAAATCCTATGAGGGGAATCTTGAAGAGATCCCCACCTCCAGCACAACCATCTGGACTTTGTTTTATTTACAGCTATTTCTGTTTTGCTCACTGTAGTGTAGTTTCTGAGCCCATTACTTCATCAATAACAAGGGTCCTCACATTTTTTCAACACGTGAACTGCATTTGGAGAAGTTAATTGTCTAATTGACACTTTCCTTAGCTATGATCAATGATAATACTAGGACAACTGCAGAAGCTGCCTACAGGGATAAAGCATGTTAATCAAGTTCATATGCAATTGAGCTGTAAGTGTTTTGTCTTTATGGAACCATACTGACTGCTTCCATTCATTGTTTAAACTCTCCTATCTGGTCTATTTCATTCTCTTTCCTTGCTCCCCATATCCTGAATCTTCAACATCTCACCTCTGTTTCCCCTTTCACTTTCTGATCATCTTGATTTTTGTCTGAAGTGGCAGCAGTGGAATATTAATTCTACTGTGTTATCCCAGAGCTTCTGAGAAATAAACTACTGAGATACATGGGGAAGAAGAGGTTTAAAGGAGGTCTTCTGACCATGCAACTCCCTGGGTAAATGTGCTTTAGAACACATTTACTCTGATTGCTTATTTAAAGATATTTTAGCATGTTATTAGGGAAACAAAGCCATCAAACCTGCACTGTCATTACTTTCTTAGTGATTTTACATCTTCAGGCATTCAGTATGTTCAGACTATGGGTGAGCAGTATGGTAACTCTTAAGTATGTAACTAAGTCACTCAAGGTAAACACAGTAATGATTCTCTTGCGGTTGAAAGCAAGCTTCACCCGAGGAAAAATCAGAGCAGTAGTCTAGTTTTGCTGCTCTGGAGAAAATAATCTCTCTTCACTGGTACTGTAGGGAGCCTTGTCAGATTAGCTGTCTAAGCTAGACACTAGGTTTACGAAACTGTTTCTGCCCAAGGCATGAATGAGCTAATGGGATCAGGCCCTGGAGCTATAGGTTGTGTACTGGATGAAAGCAGAAGCATGAAAGCTGAGTTGCACATGACATCCTTCCATCCTAAGGAGGTGGTTATAATTTAAACTCACATATTAAAATGACGTGAGCATAAAGGATTTTGGAAAGCAGTACACAGCTGTCCTTCATGAAAACTCCCTAATGATTTTTGCTATGGATTTGCCAGAGGTTGATCACGGTAAAAGAAATTTAAAATAAGCAGAAAAGATGTGTAGATCAAAGGCAATAAGAAAGGCTTCTATAGGTATGTCAGTGCTAAAAGGAGAATAGGGAAAATGTGAGCCCTCCCCAGAAGGAAACATGAGACCTAGTTACTTGGGATACAGAAAAGGCTGAGGTACCAAACAACTTTTTTGCCTCAGTCTTCACCAGCAAGTGCTCAGACCACACTGTCCCAATTCACAGAAGGCAAAGGCAGGGACTGGGAGAATGAAGAACCACCCATGGTCTCAGTTTTGAGACCATCTAAGGAACCTGAAGGTACACAAGTCCATAGGGCCAGATGAGATGCATCCATGGGTCCTGAGGGAACTGGTGGATGAAGTTGCTAAGCCAACTTGTCTACTGTAAATATATATTAATAATTTCCACATTTGGTTTTATTTTACTTCTATGCCTTTTCTTCCCAGAAGAGTTTGTTTTTTTGAATGCAGAACTGTCCTTTCTTATGGATAAAAGTTTCCATCCTGAAAAAAAAATCAAACATTTTTCATTAGTTCGTCTAGTGTTACCTTCAAGCTTTGGTTCTTGTCAAGAATTTTTCTACTAGTTTAAAGAATCTCTTGACACTTTATATTGTGTACTTGTGTAGGAATTTATAAATTGCTGCTGATCTTCAACTGGTAATATATATATTTCACACCCAGCATGATCTTCCAGGTTGAAGGGCTGAGGGCACGTTTCATGATCATTTTCACTTCAAATTACACTGAATGATCTTACAGACAGTCAATCTACAATATTTAGATTAGGGAGCTTGAGGTTGCCACAGACATCCAGGTCCTATTCCACATACCTCGGCTGCTGCAGTAAAGGTGGGCTTAAGATTTTCCCACTTTCAGTAACTTGTTCCTGCTTCCTCACTGCTATTTATCATTCTTTCAGTCACATCAGCACCACTTTTTGTGGTAATGAAACATAACTGGAACTGATTGAATAGCCTTGGCCAAAAAAAGACAAGATTAGCACAGATATAAAATGAGTAATTAGGATGAGGCAAATCTCTGAAGTTAAATTCCTAAAGCATGTTGGGTGACACCCCAAGATGTAATTTGTGTTCCAGTGGCATGGAAGATTCCAGGGTAACATTTCTACCTGAACACTTCAAATTTTCCCATAAGATGTATTTAGCAACGAAGGTGCAAAATTAACAAAGTGTATTATTTCAGATTGTATCATGTGCTATTGTGATGGGTTGACCTGGGCTGGCTGCCAGATGCCCACCCAGCTGCTCACTTCCCTTCTTGAAAAGAAAAGATAGAAAAGCATTTGGATCAAGATGAGGACAGGGGGATCACTCTCCAATTACAATCACAATCAAAACAGACTCAACCTAGGGAAAATATATTTATTGATAACTAAAATCAGAGTTGGATGGTGTGAAACAAAGACAGAAAATAAAATACCTCTCCCTCACCTCCCTGTTTTCCCAGACTCACGGTCACTCCTACCTTCTTTCCGTATGCGCAGTGGAGGGGAATGAGAAATGGGTTGGTCCATAATAGTCTGCTCTGCTGCTCCTCACTCTTATTCTCTACTCCTGAGTGGGTTCTCCATGGGTTGCAGTTCCTTCAGATAGTATCTGTCTGCTCTAGTGGTATCACCTGCTGCAGTGTGCATATCTACTCTAACATGTCCTCTCCATGGGCTGCTGGGGGACAACATAGGTCACACAGTCTCCTGCAGGGGAATCTCTGCTCTGGTGTTTGGATCACTTCCTCCCTTCTCCTTCTTCTTTCACCTGGTGTCTTCAGGGCTGCTTCTCACATTTTTATTCACTCCTTATGCTGTGATGACACTCCTTTTTAACAGTGGGCCAATATTTTCTTCTGTTTATTGTTAACATATCTGAGGAAGTCTTTCTTGTAGCTTTTGACAGCTCTAGCCAACTTAAAAAAAAAAAAAAAAAAAGCTTTTACTTTTTTAACTGCATCTCTGCATGCCCTGGTAATTTCCATGTAATTCTTAATGGGTATTATTATACTTTTCCATCTCTGGTACACTTCCTTTTTGGTTTTGAGTGGACCCAATAACTCACAATTAAGCCAAGAGGGTCTCTGGCTCCACCTACCTCCCTTGCCCTTAAAGGAGATTAATTGGTTTTGTGTTTCTGGGAGGGTGTTCTTGAAAAATTCACAGCCCTCACTAGCTTCTTTGTCTTCCATGGTAGCTTTCCACAGAATCTCTTCCAACTGAGCCTTCATTGAGCTTTTCTAAAACCTAAATCTTTGCCTTGCTACTAACTTTCAGCATGCTCAGCAGGACCTCAGACTCCACAATATTTTAATTGCTTCAGCCAAGGCTGTCACTGACATATTACAGAGCAGGTTTTCTTCGTTAGTGAATAGCAAGTCCAGCAGTGCCCCACTACTGATAGTCATACCTAACATTTGTGTGAGGAGACAGTCCTCTACTCATTCCAGGAACTTGATGGATGACGTGAATTGGTACATTTTTTTTCAGAAAATGTCTGAGTTGTTAAAAGTTGCGTGTAACAACCAGATTTTGATGACCCAACACTTGCTGAAGTGACCAATGTATTGCTTCATTGGCTTTGTCATCTTGGTTTGGAGGTTGGTAGCAGATGCCTGCTGTAAGCTCCCCCTTGGAGATGACCCCTTTAATTTTGACCCACATTCATTTATTAGGGCTTCCGCAATCACCATACTTGACTTCTATGCATTCAAGGCTCTCAAGTGCAATTCCTCTACCTCTTCTTCCTTCTTCTGTCTTCTAATGTGTTTTGCATTTCCAGTTGCTTTTACCATAAAAATATATTTTGCATTACTCAGCTCTTATTTTCATCTTTATGGATCAATTAGGCTGTTTCTCTTCTGTGTTTTCATAGAAGTGCCAGTGAAATAATTTCCAAAACAGCACAGTTGTTAAGGATACTTGGCATTTTCCCCAAGTGTAGCTAAAAAGAAAAAGACACAGTGGACCTTAACAGAGATAAAGTTGGGTTAAATCTGATCTGCCCACAATTAAACATTTTGGAGATAATGAAGAGGGAAAACTGGTGTTAGAAATTTACTATTTGTTATCCCAGTGATTAATTAAGCAAATGGCATAAAAATAAGATTACTTCCTGTACTGTAAAATTAATCAAGTTATCAGGAAAATCCCAGGGCTGAAACAAAGATGATAGCATGTAAGGAATTTAATCCAATGTACCCCAATAATCACTGGAGCCAACACAAAAGAAGCTCCAGACTGGCCCATGTTTGCACTTTAGCTGCAGGTGTTGGTCAGTCTAATGTGCTGGGACTATTTACAAGAGCTGTGTGGAAATTGTCAGTGAATTTTCAGAAAGCTCTGTATTGCCAAAACTGTAGTTCCATTCCAATGATAATTTAATTATCCATATAGAACAAACTAGTAAAAATGAACAGAGGATAGTGACCCCAAAACAGCCAATAAAAATCTGGCTAGGGTGTTCATTGGGCTGTGAAAAAAATCCAGAAAAAAAAAAAAAAAAGGCTTTAACTTGAAGTTCTCACACTGCAGACAAATGCCCAGATACTTTCTTTATTGGATATTTTAAGGTTTCACCATAAAATCCAGTCTGCAGTGGAAGAGTTTCATGAATTGACTTTTCCTAATGAAAGCCTTTTTCATTGTGAAACTCCTAGTGTATTTTTCTCCAGAGCATTAAGTAAGAAAATGTGACTTGCAGTATCAAGGACTATTCATAAAGAATACATCAGTTGTTTACGGAGTACCTCAGCTTTTACAGCACTAGCCTGAGTTTCACATTCTTGCTCTGCTTCATATATTACCAGCAGTGGGTTTCTCAGAAAAGCTCTTAAGAAGTATTTACATGCCTGACTCCTAAATCCAAGCTTTCTAGATCCATTTACTATACTGTTCAGAGCTTCTCAGGGCAGCTTTGAGACCAAAATAACCACATCTTTATTCTGTCAGTGCCAGAATGCCCTCCAGACTGGTTTTAGTTAAGTCCCTGTGCAAGGTCTCGCATAGCTGTTACCCTTGAGACTAAGTTCCCTTTTACCAAATCCCTCCGTATTTGACAGGGATTGACAATACTTGTTGGACCTTGAGAAACAATGTAGTATTAAGTATTTTAAACTTCTTCACTTCTTAGTGGGTTCCAGTGATCTATACCTCTCATATTCAGCAGGTAGATTTATCTCCAGAAAAGGAAAGAGAAGAAGCAGTGTAAAGGGCTTGTTTTAGAGGACCTTCAGAGGCTTGAGGGTGTACAGTCTGCAAGCAATCACAGGGATGTGGTGGTGCAGACCCCTTGCTCAGTGGGCTGTACTGTGGTGTTAACAACAGCCAACATTGTTCTTGCTTTAGTTTCAAGAGCAGTGGGGCATTGTTTCTGTTTCAATTGCAAGTGCAGTGGGCTGAGACAATCTGGCACTGAGTTCAAACAATTGGCTACCTTCTAGTCCTAGTGTAAATGCAGCAGTTTGGGGCAATCGGATGTTCCCTAATCATATATGGAACTCTGTTGCCTGGGAAATATACCCAAGACCCCTCCCACTTGGATTACAAGCACACTCTGAAAGTTGCCAAAGATGACTTGACCCAGATTGTGGCCATCATGGAAAAAATACTGATCAAAGTAAATAATCTTATGACCCTATAAATATCAATTGTGAAATTAGGCCCTTTGAAACTCTCCATGATTGCACCAAGCTGCTACCCCGTGTCTCATGAAGGAAGTTAGTCTATCTGATGGGAAAGCATAAGTAGCCTGCCACTTCTCATTTTGTGGCAAATAGATCGAATTATAGGAATTCATTATAATTGCCTCTTGTGATTCAATTGGAAGGCTGTTTCAGTGCACTTTTGTGTGTGTGTGTGCAGTTTAATAATCATGAGGTACCAAAATTTGGCATCTTAAACAGTGTGAATGTGACAAATGTAGTTCAGAATT
>NW_009953761.1:5246775-5273444 GCF_000747805.2 Chaetura pelagica | reverse complement strand
AGTAAGTAGCCTTCCTCTTCTCATTTTGTGGCAAATAGATCGAATTATAGGAATTCATTATAATTGCCTCTTGTGATTCAATTGGAAGGCTGTTTCAGTGCACTTTTGTGTGTGTGTGTGCAGTTTAATAATCATGAGGTACCAAAATTTGGCATCTTAAACAGTGTGAATGTGACAAATGTAGTTCAGAATTAAAAAAAAAATAAAAAAAAAATCTTTATTGGACCAGTGTGTATAATTATAACAAATTGCTGATTATTGATTAATTCTTACTAGAAAGTCATAGAATTCAGTCTTGTAATTTTTTTTAATACTGTCAGTCAAGCATGATTTGCTGCTATTCTGAATCACACCAGACCCATAATTACGTGTTAAAGCACTGCACTGAAATCCCTACATCCAAACCCTTAAGTCACAAAACAGTTAAATAAATCTGGGACTAGGAGTGGATTCAACAGCACCCAGACTCCTCTCAGTGAAGGAGTTTAGAAGCCAAGGGTATCGATTCTGAACCTCAAGACTCAATGGGAAGATTTCCCTTATTCTTTTCCCTGATCCCTGTGCAATTCATTCCAACGCAATCCTGATTCCAGCTTCCCTATCCATGTAAAAATAATTTCTTCTCATCCCTGTGTAAGTCACTCCAATCCAATTCCAACCACTATACATTCCTTCCACATAGTCAGTAGTAGAGTGAACCTTGTCATCAAATTCTGTTAAGTCACACTTTTATAAATCTATATTAAAATCACCTTTTCCTAATATCTTTGTTGATTATTCTTTAAGCCAATCTTAAGACCTTCCATTCCCATCTGCAACAGAGGATAGCAGGGATGTGGAGTGGTTTTGTCGAGTTTCAGGAGCTGTTTCAAGTCAGGGTCTTGGAAGGTTTGCATCAGGTGGATTGTCCTCAATTTTGGGGGTAATGTAAGACTGCTCAGGGGAAAGTGTGGCCTGAAATGATTATGCCTAATGCTAAGCCAGAGAAATCCTGTCTTCACGCCACTGCACTGGAGTGTCCTTAGGGGCTGCATTAAGAACTGACTGTGTCTGGGTAATTTATAGATGTAGTTTGGTGTGACCTTAATACCAACAGAGAACTAGAATATGCAATCTAATTTCATTTTGAATCTTGTACAGACTTGACTGTAGACAAAGAAGCGTAGTATTTAGCTGGTAAATGAAGCCTAAACCTGTGGAAAATCAAGTCAGTGAATTTCTTAATGACATTTTCCACTTCCCCAGTGACCTTTATCTGATGGTCTAAGAGCACTTTACAAAAACATACATTTGTTAGAACTGAAACTACTTCGAAGATTATGTTATTTTGTTCCTTTCCCTGTGGAAAATGTTGACTTCTCTCTGAAAAATTAAAAAGGAAAAAACTTTTCACTTGAAACAAAAATTCTGTTAAAAGTTGCTACTGTAGATTTTGGTGGGAGCCATAGCTCCAAACCCTCATTCTCCAGTTCTGTTGTGTGAACTGTGCTTGGTGTTCAAACTATATCTTCTGTTTTGCTCTAAGATCACCCCTTCCTCGTAATGAAGCTCTAGGAGTCTTTTGGGCATCTCTGACTATGTCTCATAAGAACAGAAGTGATAAAACAGCTATGGAGACACTGTTTCATATTCAGAACTGTTTTTTCACTGTCTTTTAAGCACAATTTGCAGATGCTTATTTATTAGAAAAAATCCTTCCAGCGGTGATGGTCAACAGGACTCACCCTAACTACCTTGAGAGTATCTGGGAGGACTCCTTAGGAAAAAGGAAACAGATTTATAAAATATGATATGTATGTTTCTCTACTGAGGATTATAGCACCTCATCCCGTGGCTCTGAAAAAATGAGGGCTAATGACTGGCGTGAACTACTGCTTTATGTGACCCAGGTCTGCCAGCCCACTCTCTCACTTTTACCACTTTTTTTTTTTTTCCCCTATTCTGGATGCATTCAGCGACCTTCTTAAACACTGGGGCCCAAAACTGCATGCAGTAATCAAACTGCGCGCTCTGTCTTTGCCAGAATTATCCAACCAATAAACCAGTTTCTGAAAGAAAAACTTGAAGGACTCAGCACTAAATTTTATCCAAAGGCCACAAAGAAGCCGATGCAAGGTTAATATTAAAAGAATGAGGGCAACTAAAGTGATGATATAACTCAGTAGAAAATACTGCAATCTGTTAGGAATAGTAAAGATGTGAAATGAAAGGAAATTTGCACAAAAGGTTAAGATAAATAACAAAGTTTTCTTTTTTTTCTAGAGCATATTGAACAAGAGGTCATTGGAAGAGACAGTAGAAATTCTAAGAGCTGGCCTGGGTAATTTACTGACTGAAGAGACAGACATCACTAAGGCACAATCAAATAAATTCTTTGCCTCTGTGTTCACACAGAAGGTTGGGGGACAGATGTCGGAATCAGACATAAATTTCCCAGGAGAGCCAGAAAAAATATTGAAGGAGGTAAGATTCAGCCAGAACAGGTGATCAAGGAATTAGAACATCTGAAGCTTAACAGAACTCCAACACTTGAAAGTATTCCCTTGAGGTTTCTGAAAAGAGTTGCAGAAAGGGATGGGAGAAACATTTCCAGATGGAGCTGAAACCTTTCTAAAAACAAGGACAACATAACTAGACTACATGAACAAAAACAATTTGGACTAAATAAGGATGAAACCTGCTTCATTCTGGTCCAATGAGTGTAGAAAGTGCAATCACAGCTGAATCAGCATACCAATCTCACAGAATGCACTCTGAAACCACTGTGCAAGGAAGTTTACCTACTTGTAATTTAAAAAAAAAAAGAAAGAAAAAAAAAAAAAAAGAAAGAAAAGTGAATATTTTTTAATGGGTTTTTTTTGTGGTTTTTTTTTTCCCCTTTGTTTTTGGTAGGAATCATACAATCCAAGGCAGTAAACCTTAATGAGAGCAGAATTCATTTGACCAAAGATAGATTTCTTCACCTGGGCTAGTTTCTTATTTTTCAGTAAGCCCTTTGTTCAAACATGAAGGCAGAGAGAGTTAATCAGACTGTGCTTTAGCTGTATCTGTCTCTTCACTCAGTAAATTGCATCTTAGCTGCTTGCTGCTGTGTCTGAAATAGTCAATGTCTGCCCTTATTGTCAGCTGAAAAGAAGCAGACACTTTTAGGACTTGAGTCCCCTTCTGTCTGAAGCACACAGCTAAAACTGGTCAGTTAAAGCACACCTGAAGAGTGGCAATTTGTCTCCTTTGTCACTGGAGAAATTTGCAGATAGTAGCTCAAACATACTTATTCACATTGTAGATCTCTGAAGGTGGGTAAGGGGATTCTACAGCAAAAGCTTTTAAGCTGTGAAGTGCTTAATTTAAATAACCAAGTTAATTCAGCCAAAGGCTATTTCTTTATTCTTAGATCTGACTGATATGGTGCTTCACCTTGTTCTGTGTGGGCTGGGAAAAAGATCACAAATTTCATACTTAGAGGTGATGCTAGCATGTTAGAAAATATTTTTCTAGGAAAGTAACTCCTCATCACAGATGAGATAGAAGGGGAACTAGTGACTGTGTCATTTTGTGCTTATCTCGTAATACGTCTGGATGCTGGTCATTATCATCTATCGTACCAAACTTTAGAACATTCTCTGTCATGAGTTTGGTCTTCTCCATCTAGAACTTCTCCTGAAATATTTACAGCTGTTTTGCCTGCAATGTCTACTACTGCACATTAAGTTAGTTTATGAGTACAGATAGCTAGAAAAATCAGAGGTGGGGCTACATTGCAGAAACTTACACTCAAATAGACAATGATAATATTATTCAATTTCGATGGAGATGTACGTGAAGACTATGTTTGGTTCGCATTTTATTTGAACCAGCAGGAGCAGCCTCTTTGGAATATAACAATGAGAATGTACCCTTCTATTATGCAGCACAAGCTGGCGTCTGCTGTGCTTGCAAACTCCAAAAGGGTGACTGTGATTGTGTCACTCCAAAGGGCATATTCAATGACAAGAATAAAGGCAAAAGCCAGATTATAGTGGACAAAGTTGAGAGAGTGAAGACAAAGCAGTGGGAGTTGGCAGCAAGTGTCTCTTTCCTGCTGCCTTCCCTCTACAGTTTTCTTTCTTATATTCTCTGTTCTGTGTATTCACCCTGCTGGCTCTTCAGTTCAGTCACTGTATTAAAGGCTCTCCATTGTCCATCTTCTGTGTGGAAGTGAGTGGAAAAGGATTTCCATGCTCCATAGCTCACACTGCATCCCTTCTGTGTGTGCCACAAACAAAGATCAGTGTACATAATCTGCATAATTATGTCCTGTTTGATGGTAGGTTAGGGAGGCAAGACAAGTTTTGCTTGTCTCAGAGGAGCAGCTTGAGTGCAGTGCATCACGATTATAGAAACAACTACAGGTTGTGTATGTATTTTTTATGTACACACACACAATAAACTATGCAAATCAGATCTTACCTGTTGTGGCACCAAAGGAAAGAGGAAAAACTTCAGAGACAAACAAAATCACTATCATTCTTTTAATAAAATCATACAGTCCTGTTCTCAGTTGTTCTGAAATTTTAAGGAAATACAATTAATTTTTACATTTGTGAAAGTTGCTCTCTTTCTTTTCCATATTTAAATATTTTTCTCTGGATATTAGAAGAAAAAGGAAATAAATATATAGAGAAAACTACTGCAATTCCTCAATACTTTTTTCAAAAAATACAGATAAAGGAAATATTTCACTCCAAGTTGTCATACTGAAATACTATAAAAGCTCAGAAACAGAATATTCATATTGATAGGAAGGGCTCTAAGGCCAAGAAATGCATCTCCACACAATCTTGAAAGCATCATTTCCCTGTAGTTCCTAGTGTTTAGCTACAAAAAAAAAAAAAAGAGGTTTGTTGAATTGCCTTCAAATAGAAGCTGAAAGGTAAGTATTTATCCTAAGTATAGTCAGGCTTGTAAGGCAGAAAAAAATGATGCAATAAATGTGAGTTTAAAATACTGAGATTCTTTCAAGATCATTATTTAAGTGCTTGCAGTGTCAATTCATCCATCATCCATCCCAAGGATAGTTGAGTTTCACGTAACATGGGAGTACAGGACTATGATATGAAACTGCAACAGCTCCTGGTTTCTCTGACTGAACGTTGGGGACACAAAGGAATTTTACATAAGCAGAAAATTTTCATTTAGCTAAAATTTGCCATCTTTGCCATCTTCTCTGATAGACTGAATGTAATTTCCTCACTAGTTAGGAGCCAGCCTTCATCCTTTGCACATGTAGGCAAGTTTTACAGATTCTACAACTGCAGAGAGTTCAAACAAAATATAAGTGAAAGGCTTCCTCCTCATTCTTTTCCCTCCGTCTCTCCTTATGAAGCAAAAGTATTCTGAGTGAAATCTAGTCCTCACCAAAGTCAATAATGAAAGTTCTTGTTGACATCATAGGGGAATGTTTTTATACTTTGACAATAAGAAACTGTCTGAAAATCACTTGACGTTTCTAACATTCCTCTCACTTCTCAGCATTGACTTTGAGAATGATTTCATGTCACGTTTCAAGTTGTAGTTGGTAGCACTAGAGTGTTGAGCTTTTTCTCCTGCTGCAACTATTCAGACTTTTGGTACTGGACATCAAAGAGAAGATGTTTCTTGTAAATGTAATAAATAGAGGTAATGGTGCAAAGCTGTGAGAGGGTACTAACATTAGTCTTGAGGAATGCACAGCAGCAAATAACAGATGAAAAAATCAATAGAAAGGTCTCACCTTTGTTCAGACATCTAAGTGAGCAATTCTTTGGAGAGAAAGTATGGAATTTGGAAAAGTCACTGGACAGTCCTTTGGCTCTGTCAAGTGGGGGATTAAAATAATGTACATTATTTTGCAACAGATTTTTAAAAATCCAAAGGTCTTTTCCCTTTTTTTTTTTTTTTTCTGATTTCAGAGTCATGTTTACGCACTTATAGCAAATGTTTGATACATTTTATACTCAGCATCTGCCATCACTTATATTTTTAGTAAAGGTACACTGGTAATAGCAAACTGTGCATAAAATATTACAAATGAGTATGTTGCTCTCAGCTAGTGATTCTGCTTTCTCTTGTGTCACAATATTAATTTGGGGCTTTTGTTTTAGCTTTAATTGTTACAATAATGCAAGGACTTTATACAGCAAATAAGCCTAGTAGAAAAAACAATTTTATTTGCTTCTTTAGTTGTAACTGATTTTTCCTTTTTAAAAAAAAAAAAAATAAAAAAAAATTATGTTTGTTAAAGCATTAGTGCTTATAATGATACTGGGACTGATTCTACATCACTGAGCAATCAAGTGAAGTGAGAAAACACATTGTGTATTGGCTTTAGTGGGAGAATGTCACACAAAGCGTTTTACAAAAGCAAGTTCAGAACCTTTCAATTTGAAATCTTTAGCCACTTATGGAAGAAAAAAAAAAAAAATTGTAAAAATTATTTAGGCATCTAGTTTCCTAAGACATCAAGTGGAATGGAAAGATGATTAGTGCTTAACTATCTCTAGGTCTTTGTGCAGAACCTTTTAAGAAAATCTGTGAACAATAAAGCAAAAAGCCAAAAAAAAAGGTATTTTTGTGATACCTTATCTCCCAGTCCATTTATCTTGTTAGTTCCACCTTCTGGTTTTCTTCCCTTTTCTTTCATAATATATCTTAAAATCTTAAACACTATCTTATCTCAAACTTGGAGTATTTATTAGAGTTCCTACCAACTCGACTTCTATTAGAGACAAGAATATATGATCTTTGAAGTATTTTCTTTCACAGCACTCTGTTAGGGAAGAAAGATGTACTATGCATTTCACATGTGGGAAACTAAAGAATTGAGAAGCTAATGAATAGACCAAAAATATAATTCAGCCATCTAACTTTGAATACACATGTAATTTAGTAATTCAATTCTCCAAATTGTTATCCTTAGGACTCCCATCCAGCGTACCTTAGAAATTCTGAAATTTCTTTACTCCGTGACCTTAAAACAGTCTCCCTAGGTAACTGCAACTGAATTGTGGCATATTTACTTTAGGCACCTAAACTCTAAAGGGTTTGAGTAATACAGCATCCAGCCATTAAATGAATTTATTTAGAGCCACCAGTCATTCCTTTGCTTAAATTTCCTGGAGGATTTGATCTTACAGACACTCTCACAGCATGTCAAATGTGCATATTAAAATTCTAGCATAGAGGAGAGAACTTGAAAAGAAACAACTGAAAGACTAAAAGATTAACTCAAACACTGGGAATTTGGACGCCTTAAAGTTTTGATGCTTAATTCACAAAGTTATCCAAATCCTACCAAAGCAATTGCAGTCAGATGGAGGGCACTCTTTCTAGCATCTTGTTTGTCTGATATGGTGACACATAAAAACAGGCAGCAGATAAACAAGAAGATTTGCCATCCCACCTTTACAAGGACTTGATCACTTGCATAACTGAGAGGAGGTGTCTGTCTGTACTGGAATTGCTCAGTCTAGGCTGCACTTCTGCACATTGATACCTACTACTGTCTTTCAAAAGGGATTCTGAATCTTGAATCTCAGTGACACACATCTCTCAGATAAAAAGAGAGGTGGGATTTCAGACATTCCCTTCTTTCAGTGTCTCCCAGGGTGTACTTCATTCATCCTGCTCCCTAACATGCTGGGTGTCATGCCTTTCCTTCCTACAAACCTAACCATGCCTTTTGTTCTTACAAACCTAACCAATGGCACAGAAGTGTATGGGTGAAAATGAATCCAAGCTATACTTAGCATTTGGAGCTCTGTAGATAAGAAACAAATAAAGGCTTGGGTTTGGGGTGGGGTTTGTGTTTGGTTTTGTTTTGTTGTTGTTTTTTTTTTTCGGAACTGACTTTCAGATCTTGTGTTCTGACTTTATTAGTTCATCCAGTTTGGGAATAAATACAAACAAATTATGAAGTGTTCAGTTAGGCTCATGAGGTTTAAACACATTTTCCAAGCCTTTTGTTGGTAAAAGCAAGGTGTATTTCAGTACATTTTCAGCTTCATTTTTGAACTGCAGTTTTAATTAGCTCACTATAACTCTCACTACTGTAAAGGAGTTTGCTGTAAGGTAGAAGTGAAGGTAGGTCACTTAATAGAGGAAGATCAGTGACATAAATGTCACTTCAGAGGGCTTTTTCCTCAGTGAGGTATCATCCACATATTATTTTCCTAACTTTTTTCCTCTAACATCACCCTAACTTCTCACAATGTTTCCTAAATTTTTATTCCATATTTTACATATTTCAGCAGCCTTTCTGAGTTAATAAGTCTGCATTCTTATACCTCATAAAATCTGAATCAGTGCTAGAGTAGGTGTTTACTTTTGATTTGCTGAATTTTGCAGTTTTCCTGTTGATTTTCACAAGAAAACTGAGATGTACTTGCAGATAAAAGAGATCATCCTTTAGCCAGTACATCTCAACCAGTCCATAATAACCTATTGGGGTGGGAAAAGTTCAAGCCAAAAGCTGCTGATTTCCCTAGAGCCAATCAAAATGATAGATGCAGTGGTGGAAGATCACAGCTGACTGGGTTTAGTCCTCTCATCACTAGCTGCAGATGGCATGTAATTTAGGGATGCCCATTTGGTAAAATTTACCAGTTCCTCTTGAGATTGCACATATGGGTTTGCATTTAAAAAACAATTGTACCAGGAATAGCATTTTAAGCAACAGATGTAAGTATTGACAGTGAAAGGATGCTCAAAAACCAGAATATGGCCACACCATGTAAATAACTTGTGTTAAGCTTTACAGCACTCCATATGACATTTTAACTTTAAAAAAAAAAAAAAAAAAAAAAAAAAGAAAATAACCATAAAAATCAATGAATACAACACTTGCCAAACCTCCTAAAGTAGATGTGAGGTTCTGTCTTTATAGTTTATGGCTTTCAAACATGTGACATTTTATTTTTTTTCTGAACTTCGTATTTCAAAGCCACAATCTCAAATCACCATGTAGCAAAGAACTCCCTTTAAAAGAATTGTAACTTGGGCTGAACTCTTTGCTTGCTTTGAAATCTAGATCTAGCTGAAAAGAAAACCACAACAAGATTATTGCTGTAATCTGTCCTTAATTCTGGATAGATATTTTTGTAGTGTTTAGACTTTGACTAAATAATTGGCATGGATTTCTAGCCAGTTGTGTGACTAAATTAAATAAAATTAATGAATAATTAACTCTGCAAAGTTGTCATATCAGTCAAACAGCCATCAGGGTAAATCATAATACTGAACTAAGACATGTAAAGGAACAAATCAACCAAAAATAAGTCACAATTTATATAGCACAGCACCAAAATTACTTTCACAAGTCATGTAGCCTGATTTCCATTTTTCTGTTTAAGTGTAGTTCTGGGCATTTCCTAATGAGATTAAACTGTCTCTTTGGCAATGTAGGCTGTTATGTCTCTCCACTCTAACATTACATGTGAGAAGATAATATAGCATGTACCCTTCATAGTGATTAGTTCTTTATTGGGCACAACTGTATATTATCTTTTTCTCAGTCTCCTGATTTAAATAACCTGGGCTACAATGAGACATGTGAATAATAATATTACTAACCAATATCCTGGTGGTTTGGTTTTGGTTTGGTTTGGGGGTTGTTTGTTTGTTTGGCTTGTTTTTTTTTTTTCTGTTCATAAATTGCATAGCTTAAAAAATTATTAGGATTTGGTCTCATTTTGTTTGTGAGGTGGAAGGATGGGGAATAAGTGCTCTGCTACAGATTCAGTGAATGTGAAATCAGTTCTACAAAGGCAAAGACAGACTGATCTCAGTGCCAAAATACTTGTAACACCATTATGAAAAGAAGAACCATCAATAGGGCATTCAAAATTCTGTAATATGTAGGTGAATCCGTTGGTGTCATCCACTTCTGAGATATTCTTACATGTATTTTTACCTAGAGTGTTTCTACCTTAAGCTATTACATTGACAAACTGCTAACAAGTTTTGCTACTATACAAGTTCAGAATAGCCCTGTAAATTTTCATGAGCCCAGGCATAGTAGGCAGCTCTTACATGGGGAAAAAAAAAAAAAAAAAAAAAAGTGTGCATAAATATAGACATCAAGAAATAATATTTGTGACTTTTATTTTTTGTTGGGACAAAGCAGAAATAATTGTTAGAAGAGATTATGGCTCAACACTCAAAAAACATGAACATCTTAATCTCACACAAAACTAATGCTGAGGACCATTGCAGGTATTGCAATATAATCTTCATAATCAAGCAGATGTTTTGAGAGAATAATAAGCAACCTCATCTTTGGTTGCAGTTAGCTTAATCTGTTGACATTAATTCACTTAGCAAATAGATAAGATTATATCATGGTACGTTGCTCTTTTTCTCTTTTTGTCTTTGTGTGTGTGTGTCTGTCCTAGATACATTCGGTCTGTTCTGCCGTTAGCCAGAGCTGGAGGAGAAAACCTAACCAATCTTCAGAGCCTGAAGGTGGCTTGCTGAACATAAAGTGATTCTCAGATTGAAATAAACCCAAGTGCTTAAGGCTAAGTATAAGTTAGAGATGAGAAAAACAAATAGTGACACGTTACCGTCAGTCAAAACAGGCCATAAATGTAGACTGCAGGTTTCTATTTAGACCTATAGTAACATGTAATGAATTCTATGACTTTGTAATGTGGATATCCTTATAATTTTTATTTTTTTTTTATCTATCCTATTAGTGGTTTTTAACAGTCTGCTTAGGATCTTCTGCAAAATATAAAAATAATTGTTGTGCCAATGAACTTTTGAACCTTTATAATTAAAAATTATATAATCAAAGAAAACAAATGTGTGGTCCCAAAGGCACCAAGCTGTCTGTGAATCCCTCATAGGTCACATTAAAAAAGACATACCAGAGAAAAGGAGGAAGAATTCCTAGGCTTTAGAATGTTGCCTAAAAATGCCTTTTATGACTAGTTAGTGTTCAGTTATACCTTGAAATATATAATTCCCATGTCAGAAAGGGAGGTAGTTTTCAAAGTAGTATTGGAAGGAGACCGTGCAGTATAATGGAAGAAGTTGGAAGGAAAGGAAGCAGAACAGTGAGAGCCTCTGTAAACCTCCCTCACAGCACTGAGGTCAAAATGAAAAGTAGATTTGCCTGTCTATATTCAGGACGCTTTTGGTGCACTGCTTCTTGTGAAGGGAATAGAATAATGAATCTGTGAACTGCAGATTGATCTTCTAGTTGCCAGAGGAACCACAATAATCTCCAATGTCTGGTACAATTGCATCAGTTGACTTCAGCTTAAGTTTTGTCCTATACTCTCAACTGGCCAAATCCAAACCAGAACTTAAGTGCCTGAAGTGGGATGCTGATGAAAGTTTAGCTACTAAAAACACAGCTTGCATCTGATTGCAGAGGCAATCCAACATCCATAGATGCTCCACTATTAGGGATAATAAACTCTCCTATTTATCTAGGGACAGGTTCAGTCTGTCTATCTCAACATGAAAGTTAGGCACCTACCCACCTTAGGCAACCTGTTTATAAGCTGGAGACATACCTAACTCCTACACTTTAGATTTCCTGCATTAAAACAGGCCAGTTTTACTATGGCTAAAGAGCTAGCATTCAGATGCTAGATGTGTTTACTATTATGTTCCAAAAAAGGTTCGATTCAGAGCACATGTAACACAACCCATCAGGACTGGCTTCATCCCAAAAAGTAGTGTAAGAGCCTCAGTCTTAGTTTATAAAAAAAAAGCAAGACATGTGGGCTCAAATTCTTTAAAGTCAGGTAGCTTTCTAACACAATTCTCTAATAATCCACCCCAAAGTCCTTAACTAATGGGATGTAGCCTATGTGAGATATTGATATAGACATGCTTATTGTTGAGAATGATCAGGAAGAAATTCATGATTCATAGGCACAGACAGTATTTATTATATGTCACTTACACTTACACCGGCTCTTTTCATACAACTTTCTCCAACACAAGGCATCAGTAGTATAAGGCTGTTAGCATCTTTTCGTTGATCAATATCAGCATCTAGACTATTGTAGCTGTCTCTGTTAAACCAGGTAAAAGATGTTTTAAAGAGAAAAAACACAAAACCAAAACAAAACAAAAACTTGGAAAATTATAGGTGGTATGTGTAGCACATATTGTTTTTAATATTAAAGATAAACTAAGGGAGATAAGGCTGACAGAATTGGCTAAGAAACAGAAAATGGTAGGATTTAAAAAAAAATGACAGCACATTAACAGAGGTGCTCCAAGGTTTCACTTTAAACTCCCTGCTTTTTAATACATTTTATTAACAATCTGGAAGAGAAGACTGTGCAGTGAGGTGGAAAGATTACACAAAGTTGTCAATCAAGACGAGAAGGTACTGTGAAAAACATTATTAAAGGAAAACTGCTTAACATCCAGTTTTACAGTTTCTGGATTCACAGATGATAATTGCTTCAAAACTACCTAGACCAATTATCAAGTTGTTTTGAGGTTGATACACTCTTCTAGAGGGATCAGATAACATCATGGAAAGGGGTGGGAAAGCAGGGTCTATACTGGTGGAAACAGGAAGCATATGCTGCAGTACATTCTCTATGCCCTGGGATCTGTCTGGTGCCTGAGCTGGAACTCAAGAACTCCTGAGACTTGGGCATCTCTGTAAATAAGTCAATTAAATACTTGGATCAAAAAGGTTAACAAAGTGTTTTGAGGAGTAGCCTAAAAAAGAATTAATATGGTAATAATCCTGAGAGTTCTTGTTTCTTCTACAAAATACCCTTATTTACCTTAGTCCTGCTATGGAAAACATCTGGAACTGCCACTGTCTTGTCTTGGTTGACCTGAGAATCGAGGTAGCACTTGTTTAAAACCATTTGGGACGCATAAATAAAGAGTAAGTATTGATAGGTCTTGCAGGTATGTTCTGAGAAAACCTAACATACAAAGCAGTGGTAGCTGTACAAAATACAATTTCATTTAAAAATGAACTGCCTTTTTCATAATGACGTGCTGGTATTTGTGCAGGAAACAGGCAGTACCAAGCTGGAGAGAAGAATTTGAACAATTCCTACAGTTTAGGAAAGAGAAGTTGCTTTTCAAGTTCTTTTGAAGGTGGACCCTGTGACACTCTGTGAATGGAAAGTAGAGATTTGGACTTCTCATTAAAGCAGCATTTTGAGTAAGAGATGCAGACTGTGATGTTAGCCTACTTCTGCATTCTACATTACAGCCACTGAATAAAGCTCTGAAATTATCCTGGGAAAACTTAATCATCATAGACTTGTCTCTCTTCTACATATCTGATTCAAGATCTGTGTGTCTCATTTGCAGAAGTGCTGGAAGCTGTGCTCTGAACACATGAAACAAGTTTAATGCCAAGTACTTTGAACAATCAGATACTAGCTGTCTCAAATTGGATATTTGACTATAGCATTATTTTTCTACTGGGCTTCACCTGTAAAATAGCATCCCATTAACACACGTGGATTGTTAAGTGTTTTGAGACTCTGGAGAAGAAGTAGTCTGATCAAATTTAAAACTCAGTGTCCAGAGCATGGCCTGGTAAGTGTGCACCAAACAATGCTTTACATCACATATTTTGAATAACAAGAATAGTAAATGAGCATCCTCCCCAACTAGGTGTTAAGTGAGTGACATGGTTGATTATGTCAACGAAGACTGTCACAGGATGAGTTCCAGTTGCTGTAAATGACAGGTACAGCTTGTGCCTTAGCTTTGGATGTTCAGTAAATCAGTTCTCCTGAAATGAGTGTTTTGTAAATTGATAAATTGAGTGCCCTTGAAAGCATCCAGGGGAAGTTTCTTTCCACTTGTTTAGACATCTAAATATGAAAATGAATTAAAGCAACCTCATTACTAACACTTTGTAGCTTGGTATTTTTTGATTTATGCATCTTTAATTATTATCTTTCAGATGTTTTTTCCCCTATGACATATTCTGCCTGCAGATGAACCATTATCTCTTAACATTTAGACTTGTATTCCAAAAAGTTAAGAGATTTCTTCTTACTATTATTGTACAGTGAGGAAGAACCCCAGACATCATTACATCCATCACATAATACAGCAGATTTTTATATTATTTTTTTTTCTTATCTAGATTGATATGCTTATCTCTTGATGAAATGTATCATTTCTTGTATGATCCTCTGTATTTGCTTTTACTGAATTGCTTACACTTATAGAAAGAACATTATGGTCAAAAAAATTACGTTCAGAAAAAAATTCATACCTTGTTTGCTCTTGGTTGTTTCTTTTACTTTCAGGCTAGTTTATGTGTCTGACACTCCACAGCTTGTTTATTTTGCAACTGCATTGCATCTTTCACAGCTGTCTCTATGGAAACCACACTCTTAATTGCAGATTTTAAGGTTAAGCAGCTTCTCTTAAAAAGCTGCCTCTTTGAGTGCTCATTACTGTGCAGGGTGGGCAATGAATCTCTTTGGCTATCACTCTAGTCATCACCAGACTGGCAGGATTCAGCTTGTCACTTTGACTTTACTATGCTGACTACAGTAAATTCACTTTTTGACTGAAATTAGTTGGTAAAAACAGCAACAAGACAATATAAAGGTTGCAGCTCTATGGAAAAAATAAAATAAAATATACATCTTCCTCACAAAAAGCAGTATGTTAAGCTTATGCTTTAATTTATAGAGAAATACTGAGGATGTGTTTCTCATTCCTGCAAAGATATCTAATTCATTGTGTTCAACTTAGGACAGATGTATGGATCACAAAACTCTATATATTTATTTAAATAAAGCCAGTATCCCTCACAAACATCACAAAAGCTGATGTAGTTGCATTCAAGCAATTTACATGGTCACTGTGTGACAGTATATGGTATATTATATTTATTTAAAGAAATTCAGAGGTTCAAAATAAGCTCAAGTGGGAGATGGTTAAATTCAGTACCAAATGTAATCTGTAGGGTGGCTTTTATGAAAATCCTACAGCTCTCCTAAGAACATTAGTGTGTCCATAGCAGAAAATATCAGAGGACTCAGCCCAACATTCTGAAGGCTGCAATGAATGATTAGAGTAAGATGTCATCTCTAGCAAGAATGAAGTGACACTTTCTCTGGTCTGTTTTTTCTGTTCCATCAACTCCCTGGGGTTTCCTGAACTGGAAGTTTCATCCAGGCCACTGTCTTTAGTTCCTATAGAAGGAGCTTCACTTTCTGAACATAATTTGGACTTCCTGAAATTTAGAAAATTCCTGTGAAAATAAAATTCATTATTTAATTACACACTGTGTGAAAAAGGTATTTATTTTTTATCATTAAAAAGCTACTAACTTTTTATTTCCTGAGGTGCTCTTTACATTTTGAGTTATGAAAAATAGTGAATGAAAGTTATCTATTATTTTACTGCATTTTTTTTATTTTTTGCAATATTATTCTTTTTTTTTTCCATTGTTCTTGTTTGTTTTGTTCTTCTTGTTGTTGCTTTTTTTGTTGGGTTTTTTTTGGTTGTGTTTTTTTTGGGGGGGTGGGACAGAGGGGAGAGTGAGAAAAAGAAGGGTTTGGCTTTTTTTACTTGTCTTTATTTCCTAAATCAGCTTTTCTGGATACCATCAGGTTACAATTATTCTGGATGATGTTTTCCCCATGTTCTTTTACAGGGAAATTTATATATATAAAAAAATCTAAATCTGACTGAGTTGTCCTACCACAGGTATCTCCAGAAGGTGGACTTTGATCTGAGCTACCTATCTCAAGACAGCTGCTTGCTATCTTGAGGCAACAAAACATAACAATCCATAACAATCGGAGAAACTCAGAGGATCAGTTTCCCATCACTTTTCTGACCCTAAGGAGCTTGGACACTAGGTCTCTTTCCAGATCCCTGTAAACACTCTCAGGGTTGTAGTTCTCTAAGACTTTCTGAGACTAGGCAGTGCACCTGTGGTGGAGCTTGCAGCTCCCACAGATTTTGCTGTTTCAGAGTTTTTCCTAAGTTTTGTGAGTATCCTGGAATACCATTTATGTCTTCAAGGACTTGTGGCTGTTGAAGAAAAAGAAAAATGTTTCACAGGTATTAACTTTTAAAGACAAAAATATTCATCTATATTTTCTATATCATCAAAGGAAAGCAATGATGGTCAGGTTTCTTCT
This sequence comes from Chaetura pelagica, assembly GCF_000747805.2. Taxonomy (NCBI): domain Eukaryota; kingdom Metazoa; phylum Chordata; class Aves; order Apodiformes; family Apodidae; genus Chaetura; species Chaetura pelagica. The sequence goes on along the minus strand of NW_009953761.1, from coordinate 5,257,311 downwards.
GAACCCGTGTCCATCACCACTAATGGGCATTTTCAGCCGACAGATCAAAGAATTTCATGAGGTAAGGATGGAGAATGCATTCCCTCAAATCTCCCCTTTGATAAGGTTTGTCATAGCTGGTCAAGGCAGGGAGAAGCACATGCTGTCAATATTGCTTAAGAAGAGTAACCTGACTGACAGCATGACTACTGCAGGTGGCACTAGACATAAGACTAATTATTCACAAGGTGAAACAGGGCATAGTAACTTGAAAGAATATAATACAACCCTTAAAACTATGCCTTTCAGACTTTAAAGCTGTTTGTTCTGCAAATCCTGTGTCTTCTGCTTTCTGTGAAGCTTCTTGTATTCATTATTCTACTTTTTATCAGCCTAAATTCAGAAATACTACATTCTTGACCTTCCAGTGTAGGGTACCCCCTAACATATTACTTCAAACATTTTGAATTAGCACTCTCCCATTCATAAACTCACACTAATTAATTATATTGTTGGATTCAAAAAGCATCACACAGTTTCTAGACAAGACCTGGGGCTGAGTGGTTTGTGTCTCATGAAAACAATCTACTCTGAATAGATAACTATCTCAAGAGCAGAACAGCAAGGGGATCAGGCCCAGTCAGGACAGGCTCTGGAAAGGCAGGTCATGCTTGGCCAACCTGGTCTCTTGGTGACTCACCTAGTGGATGAGGGGAAGGCTGTGGATGTTGTCTGGACTTTAGTATTGACACTGCCTTCCACACCATCCTCCTAGAGAACCTGGTGAATCATGGAATAGACAGGTGCACTCTTCCCTGGGTAAAAAACTGGCTGGTTGGCTGAGCCCAGAGAGTTGTAGTGAACAGAATTAAATATGTTGCTGGCTGGTCAATAGTGGTGTCCCCCAGGGCTCAGAGGAAAAGGAGTGCTTGTTGACAACCAGTTAAACATGAGCCAGCAGTGTGCCCAGGTGGCCAAGAAGGCCAACATCATCCTGCCTGCATCAGGAATAGTGTAACCAGCAGGAGTAGAGAAGTGATCATGCCTCTGTATTCAGCACTGGTGGGGCTGCACCTCAAATACTGTGTTCTGTTTTGGGCCCCTCACTACAAGAAAGACATTGAGGTGCTGCAGCAAGTTCAGAGAAGAGCAACCAAGCTGGTGAAGGGTCTCAAGAACAAGTCCTATGAGGTGAGGCTAAGGGAACTCGGACTGTTTAGTCTGGAGAAGAGGAGGCTGTGGGGAAATGTTATCACTTTCTATGACTACCTGAAAAGAGATTGTAGGATGTGGGAACTAGCCTCCTCTCCCAAGTGAATAACAATAGAATTAGAGGAAATGGCCTGAAGTTCTATCAGGGGCGGTTTAGAGTAGATATTAGGAAGAATTTCTTTATCAAAAGAGTAGTCAGGCGTGGGAACAGGCTGCCCAGGGAGATGGTGGAGTCACCATCCCTGAAGGTATTGAAAAAGTGTTTAGGTGTGGCACTTCAGGACATGCCCTGGTGGGCATGGTGGGAATTGCTGTATTTGTTTGGTGGCTTGGTTGTTGGGGATTTTTGTTTGCTTTATTTCCTCTTTCCTGTGTAGACAGTTAGACTCAGTTATCTTAGAGATCTTTTCCAAGCCTAACAATTCTGTGATTCTGTGAAAGATGTGAATATGAGGAAACCTGGACTTTAGGGTGCAGGACTGGCCTCAGTCTTATTTTATTTAGCAGTAGAGACACAGTCTACATAGTCTGAATTAGGGACACACATGGAAGTGCATTTAAAGAGGAAAAAAAAAATTGTATTGTTAGAAGGCAACAGCTTCAAATGGCACCCTTTAGCCACCGTATAATGCTGTGCCTCAGCACATCAAGAGGCACCTCTTAAGGTGAATTTTTAAAGCACTAGAATGGAAAATAAAAAAAAAAACAAAGACAAACACAAAAAACCCCCAACAAGCCCACACAAAAAAAACACCTAACCAACCAAAAAAACTCCAAAAATACAACAGCACAAAAACCACACAATATGTAAATATACTCTTTGATATTTGTAGATTTACATGCTCTTTGTATAGCCTTAAACTGTTGATGATAACAGACATTCAAAAACAAAATTATACAAAGAGCATGCTACTATAAAAAGCAGAGCAACTGCAGAAATGATCCCTAAGGATTAGTTTAAATAATGATGCATTTGTGTTGCCTAAGCAAATATAGTTGTCAAATATTTATGAACAGAGTAACTGACACCATCCAGAATCTTTGTTAAAACAAAACAGTGTTAAGAAGCCTTCCATGTAGCATTCTGATTATATGAATCTGTGAACCTACTGATGTTCTGGATCACGAATCTGTTTAACATGACTCTGTGTTCTGTCATGTCCAGTGCAAAATATTTCAGTGGAAGTTGTAGTAGTTCCTTAGAGTGACAAGTTATAGAATAAGCTGTTCATTAAAGAGGTTTCCTCTTGAATGTCATAATTTAGAATTCGTAGCATGTTCTAAGGTATGAGGATTTCAGAGATTCATCAATGCTGTCTGGAAAGCATTATTATAAAACATCTAGTTTGACCTTCTGTATATTGCAGATAATTTTTCACTCTAATTTCTCTATCAGGTCAATAAAAAGCATAAGCAAATTACCAGGGTTTTGTATTTTTTATCCTATGTAGTAGAAAGGGAAAAATTTATTTATCTTCATTAATGAGTTAAGCCATTTTATTTGAGTCAACTGCAGTTTTGTGTTAGTTTTGTTTTGTGATTTTTAATTTTTTTTTTAAGAATAGTGATTGGTATGATTGAATAATCCCATCATCATTATTATTTTAAATTATGATTTTAATATTGTCTGCTTAATGTTCAATGAATACTCCCACCGAATGCACATTATTAACACAATTTTTGAAGTGATGGTTTTGCAAGCCTAGAAGCTATTTATTTAGGAAAATCTGTGCTATTTACATTTTTGCACAGAAAATTTCCAGAAGCTAATCCATCTTCCTAAAACTTTTTTTTTTTTTTTTTTTTTTTTTAAATGCCATATTTCTGCAGTCTGCAATACTATCGGTCAGAATAAGAGATTCCTTCCTGAAAGAAGGTGAAAGCATCCTTTCTGAACTTTATACTTATATCAGAAGTCTGAAAGAAAGGGCCAAAAGGTAGAGTCAGGTTTTGACAAAGCCTATACTGAAAACTTGCTCTTATTTGCAACAGGGTATACTCCAAAAGCATTAGACAAAATGAAAATGCATGGTGTTGTTGGACATTAAATTGATTTTTTTCACTGTTCATTTCTATCTGTAGTAAAATGTTAAAGGAAATAAGATTTCAGGTCATCCCACATGGCATATGAGGCCCTGTATAGTACCAGAAATAGTAGTGAGTGGGATTTTTTCTGGGGTCCATCACAGAACCAAATATTATCCTGTAGGAACCTACAAAGTGCATATTTAACCACATTGTAGAGCTATACTTGCCTGAAAGTGATTTAATACTAAACGGACTAAAGAAAGGAAGAAGTGAACACTGTATTTCATAGTAGCTGCTTCTCATAATGGTTAAAGAACAAGATGCAAAAGGAGGATGGAAGAAAAGGAAATTTAAAAATAACTAAAACTTCTGAAGGGTTCCTGAACACTTTTCACAGCTTTTTCCACCAGAAGGAAACATGATGCTAATGAGTAAATCAGAAAGGATTGGATACTAGATGAGAATGTAATTGCACAACTAAGGATGACCTTCTACATAATTAATACAAATAACATATTTGCAAAATATGCCACTTTTTTTTTTTGTCTTTTTTTTTTTTTTTTTCCTTTTTTTAAATAAATAACTTATTCCCTGGAAAAAATTCTGCAGCAGCTTTTTCACCATAATGTTAGCACATCTTTTTGACAGTTTATTAAAGTTTCAAGAAGTAGTCATGCTGATTAGCCTAAATGTCTTATTTTACCTTACCAGCAGATTTCTGTTAAAACTGAACAAATCATTACATTCATTCATCATCATTTGTCTGTGAGGTTCCAGGATGCCAAAAATAATAAACACTTGTGGAATCTACAATAATTGAGAGCAACAGTAAATTACATTTTAAGTGCTCATCAAGGTGAGAACAAGGCACTACATGACTCCTCTTACATCCTTGTTAGGAATTTTGCTAAGCTAGAAGAATGCACAGTTTCATACAGAAGTTGCTAGCTCCAGCCTTCCGATGAGTAAGTTTGTGCTGTATAAACCTAGTGATTTCTTTTTTAGAGATACCTAACCTAGTCTGTGTGTGTGTTGGAGTAGATTGCTTTGGATGGAGAACTGTGCTAAAGCTTCTAATGTATGCTGCTCTTTTACTCCATTTTGATAATTTAAAATGCAGCGTGGATACCAGCTTAATTTCTTTTAGGATTCAAGCAGGATGAGATGTTGCGTTTAGCTGTAGTTTGCTACAAGAAAAGTTCCCTCTGCAAGGCACACCATCCATGTCTTAACATTGAGTATTGCCAATAAAGCAGCTGTTGCTCAATTTGTCAACTTATGCATGTGTTACATAGGTATTGGAAATACCATCATAGACCAACTGTTTGCTTTAGAAATTTCACTTTTTTCCTGGTTCTACCCTTATGCAATGCAATTCGAGGAGCTAAAAAAGTTTGCCTTTGGCACTAACAAGGCACATTAGCAAGGTACAAATTTTTTGGATTATTCTTTAGCTGGAACACCACCACTTTGTCTTGCAAAATTCAGTTACCATTTTACTTTGCCATAATAAAGGTACCAACTTGTCAAATAAAGCAACTGTGTGTTACGCTGTTCTGTAATCCACTGTAAGTTTTGCAAGTATTCTACTGTGCCTGCAACCACACAGTTTTGGCCAGTGAAGTCCCAAGGGCTCAAAGATGTATCTTACCTGTCCATTTGTGTAGCAACCAGGATGGGAAGCGCTTGCTCACTCTGCAGTTCCTCCTTTAGTGTCTGTGAAATATAAAGAATTAAAGGGATTCTAAAATCTCTTGTCTTTATCGAAAGAAATGTGGGGGTTTTTGTTTGTTTTGGTTTTTGGTTTGTTTTGTTTTTTTGGTTTGGACTGTTTTGGTCTTCTGTGTGCTTTTTTTCTCTACGTATTCTGCTGCAGGTGTCTCCAAAGCAGCACAGCTGAGTGGGGCTAAGAAGCAGATGGTAATAGTTACTGAAAGACTTTATATAGGGAGCATTCAGGGAAAGCACATGCAAAGAATACAATTTGTAAAAATGTGCTGGGACTCTGTGTTACACTGAATGCAAATTGCATTCCTAAGCTGCACAGGTTCTTGTTGAGTGTGGTCATATATTATCAGGTGATTTAGATAAATCTTTGGAAAGCGTAATAGACACAGAGATCCACTTTGAGATATTCTGAGTGGAAATTGCCTCCCTTTTCATTCTCTCAGCAAAGGAGACAAACGGCTTTAGAAAAAAATTTGAAAGGTTTTGTCCTATTCAGATAAAAATCCAAGGCCTCCCACTTATCTTGTTTCTTCTCTTTGCAGTTGGCATGGGTTGGTAAATTATTAAGTTGGCTGAGTTCTGAAGCTATTGAAACTAGAAATATTAAGCAGAAATATTAACACAATATATTTTTAGGAAAGAAAATATGGTGTTCTCTCTCACTGGAACTTCCCATCATTCTTCCCATTGTCTTAAAGAACTGATAGACACCACACTGGGAGAAGAAACTGAAAGACAAAAAGGTAATCATGAGACAATGCTACAGGACATCTGAGATAGTGCTAAATACTCATGTGTATTTAACTAAATCCACAGGTTTCTAAATGTCAGCTGTATTCAGTGAGACATATTAGTAGACTGTATGCTCAGACCTCTGACTTAGCAAAGGAACCTTTGGAGTCCTGGAAAGCACAGCTAAGTGAGAAAAAAATTAAATTTGGGAATGCTAACCATCTTGATTTAATGAATAAATTGTTGAGAGTGATTATTGGAAAAACTAATACTTATGTTTGGTCATTTCAGGTTTAGAATAAATATTTTTGTCTATTTTTTGTCCAAGTTTTGTTTTGGAGATAAATGGGTAAAATCAGAAGGTTTCTGCTATCAGTTATTCTCTCTCTCTGTTGCCAACAAGACTCTAATGCTGTTATGCCCAGTTTACATGTATTGGATTTTGAAAATGAAATCTGTGACAAATAAAAAAATGTTATAAAGATGCAGAACAGCAGAAATAAAGCCAGTAGCTGTTTGGGTTTTTTTTTTGTTATGATGGGAAACAAACTGTTATGTGTTTGAATGAACATTTCCCAGGGAGGTATAAAAGAGGGAAGACAGATCCAAAGGATATCAACAATCCCGTCAAACAGAATTTTACCAGACAGTGATTTTGGTGACAGGTAACTAGAAAGTATATTACCCCTTTGAGCCATTTGATGCATCTGAGATGGATCCTTAGAGCACTGTGCTCCTGTGGCCAACAGAATCCATGGGGGCTGACAGGGCAGCAGGCCACCAAATATGACCTGTCTCACTGCCCTCACAGAATGCAGACAGGGTGGTCTTCAGGCCATAACTGTTAGCTACTAATACGATGTACCTGTAGGCTGAAGACCCAGCTCTAGCTCAGAAGTTTTGCTGGACTAACCTTCTGAACACTCACATTTTAGCCATGAAATGCACAGGGAATTTCATAGAACCACAGAAATGTTGATTGGAGGGAACCTCAGGTGATTATCTATTCCAACCCAGTCCTTGGTGCAGGGCTATCACAAAAATTAGATTAATCAGCCTAACTAGCTATGCCTTGAACACCTCCATGGACATAGTTTCCACAACCTCTTTGGGCAACCTGGCCAAGTGTAGCACTACCATCCTCCAGAATTTTCAGTTTATCATAGGGTAAGGGGGAGAATGAGAGCAGAGCTCCTGCCCTACATTCTGAAAAGGCAGGCAACTTATCAGCTGAAGTAATTCAGATGAATATTGATTAGTTTAATGTTGACTTAGTAAGAAAAGGACAGTATCATCTGGTAAACAGTCTGGTTTACTTACTAGATCTCACTTTGTTTTCCTTGGAGATATCCCAAAAATTGGCTAGGGTGAGCTCCACTTAGTTGATTTGGTCTGGTACAACTGCATACTATAGTAAAATAGTTTTTGTGTACACTGAAAATTCAGGCTAGATCTGTGAAGCTCTCGTGGTCATGTACAAATTTTCAGTGTCTATCATTGAAGGAAATATAGTGCCTTAAAGTAAGTAAATCTGCATTTTATCTGCCTTGGGAATTGTAGGAAAGCTATAAGAATGCAACGTGTGAGAGTAATTTATAAATTAAATTGAATTAGTAGTGTGGAAAAAGACAAAAAGTCTTCTGTTATGCAGAAGTGTTGATTATAGTATAGTCTTTATATTTGGTTAAGATAAGGGCTTTCTAAATATTTATATTTTACAAGTATTTCTTCAATCTGTAAATGTAAGCAGAAAACTATCACAGGGACACAAATAATGTCTAGATGCTATTTCAATATTTGTAATTTAATGGACTATTCAAAATGAGATTACAGATGCACAAGAAAATGGAAAACTTTTAATTAGCTAACTGTGTGGTAGTACAGAATTACTCTTTTGTTGTAAGTGAATGCATCTAGGAAAAAGATTTGGCTCAGAATGTAGTTTAGCTGAATCTGTGTGCCTCGGTTTTAAATCTTTTACTTTCCCATGATTCTTCCCCCAGTGTGTGTGTGTCACTAGACTTTTTAAATTTTAATTTCTGCATTACATTAAAAGATAGGCACCTATTTCATAGTGCCATTTTCCTTACTGACTTAGAAACCTAGAAAGGAGTATATTCCCTATTATTATTTAAAACAACTTTAAAACCTTGGCTCCTATAGGGACTTTACTGTCACTCTCATTTATGTTCTACTGTGAGTGTCAGGGGCAGCACAAAACAGAAAGCAAGCATAATCAAATGGGTTTTATACAGCTTTTTAGGGACGACATAATTATAGATGATCTTGAATATTATACATGGAGAGGTCAACTAATTATCTTATATCAAGACTAGTAGATACAGTGACACACTACCTATTTGTCTAAAAGGCTATTAAAACAATATTTTTTTCTGCCAGAAAATTTGACTTTTAAAAATCCACAGTTTAAGCAATTATCTGAATCATATAACAAGACTCAATTACACCAGCTGGTATTGACTGATATATTTGGTAATGTAATAAAGATGCCAACCCTGACAAAATTTGTTAGTTTGAAAATAGGGCAAAATGCCATTTTATTGCAAAGTTAATGAAAAATATTGCTTACAGAATGATGAGACCCATCAAGTAGATTTATAGCATATGACATTTTTAAGATCTCAAATATTTAAAAAATATTGGAAATCATGTGCAGTGGGCAATTTGACTATTCTCTCTGCAATGTAAAGAACACAAGTGAAAAGAGACAGGTGAGCTCTGACATTCAGACTTGCACAGTAGAGGGCTAAAAGCTTTCTGCATAATAAAAATCTTAAACAGAGTGTGTTGCTTCTTGAGTTTATGCAGGCAGAGTCATGACTGGACCACCACCTGGATGTTTTGCAAGCTTCACCATTCAAAAAGATACTGCTTGGAGGGGATTAAAGACTGCGAGTCAGATTCAGTGAATCCAAATCCCAGCAGAAGTTTGGCAGAGGACTGAGTCAGTTCCTGGGATGCCAGCATTAGTGGCTGAGGGCCAGACACTAATCTCAGATGCATGGCACGTGTCGCCTCCTATCTAGATTAAGCCACGTCTGTGGCTTGCACACACAACGTGTAGCAGCAGATTTTCTGAGGCATATGCTGCTTCCAGTGCCATACGTCTTAGCTTAAAATCTGGTCTGCAAGGTATGACTATTTCTTTGGTTTTTTTCTTCTGTTATTTGATGAAGAAATAAAAACAAGAAGAAAGTAAAAAAAAAATAATAGTTGAAAGCATTCACCCTGCTTTACTCCCCTGGCTTCTTCATCTTCTATTCCTCTCCTTCCAAAGGATTTAATCTGTACCATACCAAAGACACAAAGAAATTAAAATAATATCAGAAGCAACACAGGAAGATTATTTTCCTTCCTTTATTCTTCAGTGTATGTGAGACATGACAGGATTCTATAAACTCACAAGTATTTACTCTTTAAGCTAATTCTGCAGTGTTGTAAAACAACATGCAAACTGCAGGCTAGAGAGAAATAAGAGAGTCAGCATAGCAAAACTCGATTAGAAAGTTTGATTTGATTATCTGTTCCTTATTTGCATCACACTGCTGTTTCACTTCGAGCTACCTGACTGGAATATTTTCACTGCAATCTGACCATGGAAACTGAAGCTATCGGCAGAATAGCAGGCTGCATGAAGCACAGTGTTTTATGATGGAACATTCTGGCACACTAATTGCTGCTTTGAAAATCATACTCCAAACATTTTATTACTTAATTTCATCTCTTGGTTTCAGTGGAAAATGTCCAGAAATTATTTGGTTGAGCCTGAAGATGAGAAATCAGAGACTGAGGGGCTGAAAGGTACTGTATGAGTGGATTGATGCAGTGTCTTAATGTACTGGCCTTGAACTATACAAGCCTGATGGTGAATTCAACCAGATTAAAGAGAGTGAGAATCAATCAGTTTCTGATGGCCCTAAAAGTTGCAATAAAAGGGAAGATGGTTGTGTATTTATTGTCTGAGAGCTACACAGAAGACCCTCTTCTGCAATAATGATTAAAAAGGCTCAACTAGAAAGGTTAGCTTGAAACACAAGGAACAAAACCACCTGACCCTTCTGTTCCTAAAAGAAAGCCCATTAGCTGAATAATTGATTTTCTGCTTAACTTTTTTTCTAGTGTCTTTTTTTTTTTTTTTTTTTTCCCTCGGAATGTATTTTTCTTTTTTGTCTCATTCTCTACATTAGATTAAACACTCTGAAGTATTTTTATCTGGATACTTAGCCCGAATTGGGGAGGGGTAAGTGGGAGCGTAATTAAAAAGTCCTGCTGCATTGAATTTCTCTTCCATTTACCTAACTCTAGCCTTTCAGTTTCTAGTAGGACAGGCATGAGAAAGTATACTGCTTTTGATTATTTTTTTAAATACAAGGAAGAATCTGTGTAGATTATGTATACATTTTTAAAACCATATCCCTATTTCACTGATGTGTAACCCCCAAAAAGAAATACTAAATTGCACAAAAATTATACTCCTCTGCTTCTGAAGTGTAAGAAAGAAAGCTTTTTACTGCTACTGACCCTGACTTTGCATAAGCCTCTCACTTGCATCCTGGAATAATATATAATGTAGATGAGATTAGTAGGGCCAGAAATCTTAATTTATTTATTGTATAAGTGCAATGCCAGCCACCTCCTGTTTTCATTATACCAATCTAATGCCAACCATTTCCTGTTTTCATTAGACCATTGTAATACTAGATTCCTACTGTTCTCATTAGTGCAGGACTGTGTAATGGCAACCACCTCATGTTTTCATTATAACAAAACTGTATGGTGCCAGCTGCCACTTATTTTACTTTACAGAATAGCATTTGAATGTAGCCCACACTCTTT
>NW_009953761.1:5199548-5246754 GCF_000747805.2 Chaetura pelagica | reverse complement strand
CAGATATCGAGGAACTTAGAAATCTAAGGCTTCTAAGAAAATGTTTGGAAACACCTTCCTGACTATTTTGTTAGTGGAAGGATGGCAGAAAAATTATACAGAATATACAGTGAAGAGGTTAAAGGCTGGGGTTAAATTGCTGTAGAACATGGTTGAATTCTAGCAACTACCTTTCTGATCCATAACCTATCTAAGCTTCCAGAAGAAGATACAAAGGTGGTTGTAGTAGCTCAAGGTGTGAATTAGAATTCTAGGGACTTCAAGTTAAATTCCTAGCTCCAGAATGTATTGCCTGTGCAGAATGTAACCTATAAATTATCAGGTTTATTACTCCAGCTATAACTGGTCTGGAGATAATAAGATTTTCTCTGTTTAAAGAATTGTATTGTTTTGTTTTGTTCTGTTTTGCTTTGCCTCTGTAATACCTTTGCAATACAAAATATGTCACTACTTATCTGTAGTGCTTAGAAAGAAGCTGTGATTCCTTTTCTAGAGTCTACAAATTATGTTGCAATAGTATTAAATAGTACTAAGAACTGCCTGATGACACAAAAATCTTCAACTGAGAGATCTCAACACTGTAGCTTATTTGAAAGCTGTAACAGTTCTATTACTGAGATGCAGTTAAGTTGTGGTTCCATTGCAAAGGATTATGGCTATTTTAGTTTTTATAGTAGATACTAGAATAAAAACACTTTAGTTCTAAAATGAAGTGTAAGATGTGAAAATATTTTTATTAATAAGTTTTCTAGTTTTTGCTAAAAGGTGTTCCTTTAGATGTTCATATTTCTGCAGATACTGAACATTAGAGATCTCAAAAAAACCCCAAACAAACAAAAACCCCAAACAAACAAAAAAACAGCTAAACAAAAAAAACCCAGTAAACCAGTGTCATTGTTCTGAAAACACTATGTATCTGCTATGTGGATGTCCTGTAATATCGTTGCAAAAAAATATCTGGTTTACCTAAGAGGACTGGGGCCTTGGGTCTAGAATGAATGAATGAATGAATGAATATTTCAGTCATGAGGCAGAGCCACCACATCTACTGGTACACATACATCTGCTGTCTGTATTCTGAAGCCTCGGAAGCTTGAAGTACTTGCTATCAGGGCCAGAAAAAGCACCACAGTGAAGGCCCTAATTCTGTACCTGACCAAAATTATCAGTTCTGCACAGTGACTTTAGTTTTAATTATTCATGTGATTCCAGCTTGTCATGTTTTATCTGTTGCATGCTTTAATGATTTATAGCTTCACTGTATCTTGGGAGGAGAGGAAAAAAGTTCTGTGGACAAGCACCATGAAAATAAAATTTTACTATGATTATAAATACTTGTTTTGGTGGGTAGACTTTGGCTGGATGCCAGGTGTCCACCAAGCTGCTCTATCACTCTGCTCCTCAGCAGGACAGAGATGAGAGAAAATAAGATGGAAAATATCTCATGGGTCAACGTAAAAGCAGTTTAAAAAAGCAAAAGCAAAGGCCATGCACAGAAACAAATGAAGAAAAAAAAATAAAAAAATAAAAAAAAATAATTCTATATTTCCCGTCAGCAGGTGATGTTCAACCACTTCCAGGGCATCCAATACACATAGTGGTTGTCCCAGAGCACAAATGTCATAATAATGAATGCCCCTTCCCCCCTTCCCCTCTCCCTTCCTCTTAGCTTTTATTGCTGACCAGGCATCGTATAGTGTGGAATGTCCCTTTGGCCAATTTGGGTCAGTCATCCTGGCTATGTCCCTTTCCAAGACCTTGCCCACCCCTAGCCTACTGGGTGAGGAGGCAATTTTGGAGAGATAACTTTGGTGCTATGTAAGCACTATTCAACCATAGCCAAAACACTGCTGAGTTATCAAAACCTTTCTAACTACCAATAAAAAGAAAAGTGCTGTGAGAGCTGCTGTGGGGAAAATTAACTCGGTCTCAGCCAGACCCAATACACTGTACTTCTATTCATTTCTCTGGAAGAAAGCAGCTCTTCAAAAGTATGTTTCTCCCACTATTCCATTCTTGATGGAAAAGTTGTGGTTTCAAGAAAAGAAAAATATTCTTTGTCATTCTCAGATTGCTGTATTATTAACATCACTGAACAGAGTAATTGACAGATGTGTATAAGTTTTGCTAAAATTATTAAAAGCTCTGCAAATCATAACCTGTCAGTGTTCCCTGGGAAACAAAGACCTTTCCATCTGTTATGAGACTCTGTAAATGAATGTAATGAGTCACCTCTAAAATGACAGCTGTCATCCGTAAGATTTGAGTCTTGAAGGAAGTGCAAAAATTTAATGAAATACATATAAACCATTGATCAAAAAATATCCTTAATCTGTTAGTATTTTAGTCACCTCATTGTGGGCTGGGTGTAATAGCTTGTAATTTATCTGTGATCTCTAGTGTCTGGGTTAGGTCCAAGTCAATGGGAGATGGTTATGTTTGGTGATGTTACAGCTTTATAAGACACTGTATCCCTGCATGTATATCTGCACATTCTCTGTCACAGTTATCACAATGAATAAAATTTTATGAGGATAGTGGCACATGGTAGCAGAACATTTGAAAATTACTTCTTCTGAGTTGTGGAACCCAAATCAAACAGAAACTGAGGATGGAACTGAGATATGGTTAGGATTGATGCACTTTTGGTTCACTTGCAAAGATGGTACACCTGTACTTCCTTTCCTTTCAATATTTAAGTTGTTTCAGTAAACGTAAGTGATCTGTCACTGCTTTGCTTGTACTATTGTTTCCCCTTTCTGATATATTATCTGAACTAAAACAGGTGGAGTCATAACATTTTCTGTGAAATAAAATGCAAATTCTGCTATGCAAATGGACCATTAAGAACAGAATTAGATTAAGCAGTGGTGGTAAATCAGCAATTATACTGTTGTGCCTTTTTGTCTTTTTTCTTTTTAAGTAGCAAGACTCCGCACAAATAAAATGCAGTAAGTCTGCAACACATATTGTAGATGGCAATGATAAGCTTCACTAGAAAAGAAATCCTAGGGCTGCCAATGTGCTCTACTTAATGTACTATACATTTTACCACCATTCTGATGCAGTCTTTAAAGCTAAGGATGCTGAGCGAAGTGCTTTGAGTCAGCTGGTAACAAAGTATATTAATTAGAGCTCATAATAACTTCTGTTTTTACACAATTGTTATATAGTTGTGCATGTTATGCCAAATAAAATCCTCAGTCTGGACTGGTCGTTGTGATTAATATTTATGCTGCTGTTAGAAATGAACACGCTTTTAGCTTTGTTGATGTTGAAGATTTTCTGGATTATTTATAAAACAAAACAATAATAATAATAATAACATAACTCCCCAAAGTAAGCAAACAGGTGGATCTTCAAATACTATTCTAACTGAATTTTATCCATCTGCAAAAATGCATTCTGTGCTAACCAACACATGTATTGAACAAGGATTAGTCTTTCCTTAGACAACCACTGGACTAGCATTTTCTAGTATTCTTTACAAAAACTCAGGAGGAAAGAAATAAAGAAACTGGATGAGAAGAGCTGGCATTCACTTACAAGCTATGGGATTCAAGATTTGCCATCTGCACCTGTTGGTTCCTCATACTTGAGTGTTGTCATTGCACAGAAAATCTTCCAGGCGGGAGGTGATGTGAACAGCACCTTAGACTAGTGGAGTAACTGGTTATCAGCAGAGCTGTCTCAGGTTTACATTTCTTATTCCACAGTAAGTTTGTTTTATCTTCATGTTTTTGAACAAAAGCATTGTATTCAGACATCCTCCAATAATTCCTACTTTTCCTTCTGTTGAAGTAATATGGTGGTTCCCTGACATTTCACCCCTGCTAATGGGTTAAGAAATAGAAGGAATCAGAGGACCATGTCATAGAATGGTTTGAGTTAGAAGGGACCTTAAATATCATCTAGTTCCAACCCTTCTGCATAGGCAGTGACAACTCGCACTAGACCAGATTGCTCAAAGCCCCGTCCAACTTGGCCTTGAACACATATCCAGGGAGAGGGCATCCACAACTTCCCTGGGCAACTTGTTCCAGCATCTCACCACCCTCACAATGAAGATTTTTCTTTCTAATATCTACCCTAAATCTCCCCTCTTCCAGTTCAAAACCATTACCCCTTGGTTACATGCCCTTATAAAAAGTGCCTCCCAACTTGCCTGTAGGCCACTTCAGGTACTGGAAGGCTGCTCTACTGTCTCCCCAGAGCCTTCTCTTCTCCAGACTGAGCAACCACAACTTTAACTGAGAGTCTGCCCAAAGCATCCTATTCTCTTCCCTCCTTTATCTTGGTTCCTGCCTCCAAACACAATAACTTCTGGAGTTGCAGTGGCTTTAGGTCTTTAGCAGTCCAGGGAAGATTATAAGTGCTGGAGAATGATTTTTTTTTTATATAAGAAAAGGTGATTTATTTGGAAATAAAAGCACTGAATACACTTATTAGCATTCTACAGGCTTTATCTGAGTTTCTAGATCTTCATTCTTCTCTCCAATTTTAGTCCACTGGAACAGTGTATTTGGAAAGGAATGGTGGTGTATATACAGTCATCATCATCATTACTCAGCTGAGTAGTGGAGGAAATACTGTACATGATCGAGGCTATATTTAAAATTTATCCTGTTTTTTGTTGGGTTTTTTTTTCATCTTTTGGGTTCCTGAGCCTTTTTTGAAGACAGATACTTTTTCAAAAGTAACTGTTTGTTTCCTTTCAAAGGATTGCTGTATCTTAACATGTACAAAAAGAGTCAACTTAAATCTACCTTCTCTCCACAATGCATCCCTAAATGAGTCAACCAGACTCTCCTAAGGTGGCATCAGAACACTGAGTCTCAGAGAGCACCAGGGAGCTTGGCTCAGTTACTTAGACTGGTGCATGGAAGTGCAAAAGTTATTATGGAATCATAATTACCAACTTCTGGAGTCTCTTCCAGAAGAAGATAGCATGAAACAGGCCTAGATTCTGGATGGTATCCTTATTCTGGAGCTTCCCACTACTGCAGATTTTGAAATGTGGTTGTAGCATCAATGTTTTTAAGCAGCTTATATTGCAGTAAATTAAATAAAAAAAACAAAACAAAACACAACTTATTAAAAGTTGTTAATCTCTATTCTAAATTTCTTCTGAATCTCTATTATAAATCTCTTATAGTACAATGGTAACATAACATTATTAAAATAGTTTCACATGTATTCTTTGCTGTTATATTTACTATATTCATGTGGAATTATACAAATCCTTATTAAATGGTATAACATATTCATTTTGTTCTCAATTTAGATTGAGACACAAGGGAACAGAAAATCATTCCTATATCCAATACAGCTTTAAGCATAGAAACTCAAAGGATATTCAGATACAATTTCTCATCTGGTCTAAGACAGTCCCTAACCATGTACTCATAATGAAATACACTGTTATGAACAATATTATAGTTAGAAGATATTAAATGTACTAGTTAGTTATCCAGAATATACATATCCAATGATTTTTTCTCATAATTTCAATTTTAAAAATCTAAAAAGAAATCAGTTTCACTAAAAATGAAATATCTGTATGATTAGCTATCAAGGAAACTCCCTGATTTAGAGCTAAATAGTTTATGAAATACAAGAATCCTCTTAACAGGATCTCCCACTGAACTCACAATAGTGAAGAATTTTTTCATTAAAAGATAAGTGTTTTAATTGGGAAAAAAATGGTTTAATATACTCTAGCAACTTTAATACTATCAAATTCTAAAACAAATAATTTCAAGAAATAAAATAAGGTCTTATCTATAAATATTATGATTAATAGTTTTTTAATTACATGGTATGAAGTACCATGAAAAGTATGAACATCTTTGAAGAAAGATGAGGAGTCTGCAGTAAATTCTTTAAATGAGATAAATTTGCAATGTAAAGTATTTTAAATGTACATTAAAAAAAAAAGGTGGAGTGATGACTTGAACTAATTGTTTTTTATGAGTCGGGCGTTATCAGGAACCATCAGCAATAAATAAACCAAGACACTATGCTCTCTGCCCTGAGTCATAACATATGCATTATGGAATATACATCTCAGAAAATTCTTAGATGGCTCATTAGTTCCCTGATCCATTTCTGCATGCGCTACTGATACTAAGGTGACCAAATCAAGCTATACATACACCAGAGACCTGTCCCTTCTTTCTATCAGAGACATTTTATTTTTAGGGAGTCATTAGTAACTGAAGAAATAAGCTTTCAGCTGCTTTCATGTCTTAGACTCCATAAAGCTTAAGGATAGGGTATTTATCCCATGAGTGAGCACCCTGAAGCAGTTATACATAGTTGGCTTAAAGGAGATCTAAGAACCTCTGTTTGACAGACTGGCCACTTTCCAAATGAGAAATCAATGACTCTATTCTGGGTAAAGAAAAGCCAGGATGGTTTATGACTTCTTTTGCATATACTGTGGATCCAGCCAAGCTCTGAATTACACACAGTTGAAGACAGCAAGACAGCAACATCCCATGTCCAATGAGGCCTTCAGCAGCATAAGGTACATTCTGGCAGGACTCTGCACAGACAGTAGCTTGCTAGATTTTGGAATTCAGCCTGTAGAAAGACAAATATATGTAGCAGGAAAAAAGGAAGAAAACAATAGGGGTTTTCTGTGGCTAGGATAGCCAGCTAATTAGATGCAGACTGGTTTTGTTTCTGGCAAAAAGACTTGCAGAAAACATGCAATGAGCAAAAGGTAAATCTTCCTGCAGGACTAGCACGTACCTTCATAATATGTATAGTATTCAGAAAAAACTTAAATTCTATTTCACTGTCAAAAGCAATGCATATTTACTTAATTACTGGTAAAAAAAAAAAAAACTCTGAAGAAAAAAAAAAAGCAAACCAAACCTCCAAAACCAAAAACAAGAACAAAAAAAAAAATCCAGTTTGGAGGCGTTAAACTATTTTTTGTGTCATTCTCAATCACACAGGAGCAGACAGAAAGGACCACATGCTCTGAGGGACTGATCATTGTGCTCAAACAGAAAAAAAAAAAGAAAAAAAAAGAGATTAACAAAATTGTTTAAGTATAACAACAAACTCAGACAACCAGACATGGAAGTTAGTCATATTTTTCCTCACAATTTGTCATGTTGTTCACAGCAAGATGAAAAAAAAAAAAATAATAAAAAAAAAATCTCTATTACTCAGGCTCTTATGAAAGATATATTAAAAACAAAACAAAACAAAACAAAACAAAATAAAAAAACAACCCAAAGCCCTTTACATTTTCCAGACATTTTTCTTGTATACTCAAATGCTTTGATCTTTCATGTTGGGCTGACAGTCTTTGAGAACTTATACCCTCATTTAAAATGCTTTTGGTGAACTTACACCACTGTACTAAACCAAACTGTCCTTTATTCAGCTCTGTTTCTATAAGCAAATAACAGCCTGTAGGGATTCAGCACATCAGCTGCTTAAAAGATAAACCTACCCAGCTTGATGAAATCTCTTTACCACCTTCCTGTTGAGAGAAAACGGTTACACATTTCTAATAAATGAAGCAAGAACTGTCATTTTTTTGGCAAACTGATAACTAGCTGTAACAGCCGCATTGCCACAAGTTGGTTTTCCAAAGTAATTACCATCAGGCTCCCTGTGGTATGCAGTGTTTAACACATTTCTTCTGTGTTAATGAATGCAAAAGCAGGCAACACCACTATTAGTAATTGCTTTTTATTCGTAGTCCTCATTTTCCAGATAGGTCACATTAAACACAGCCATTAAACAATAGCGGTTGAGATAATCCATACAATGTATGCTGCTTTTTTTTGTTGGGTTTCTTTTGTCATTCACCAGTCATTGGTGCAACTTTGAGCCATATGGGGAGACAGGGGCTGATAAATGTGAATGCCAACCTGCATCACAACCGGGCCAGAGAAGTAAAAAACCTTAATCAGGTTCATTCAATTACACTTCAAATCAACAAATCTTGATAGCCAAAACTCCCATTTGAATTAATGCAATAATAATCACTGCCTGATGTCAAAAAAAGTGATTAAACAATAATGAGTGGGCATATATTATGCTAGGCTTCAGACACCTTCTTGACCTCAGCAGTTTCCCTTCCAATGGACAGCAATCAACTTGAAAGTTTGCTTGAATGATGTACCCTGCTTCAATATGAGCAATGCTTGACTATTAGGACTAACCTGGACTGGGAAAACCCAATATTCTCAAGTGGTAAATCCCAGTTCAGGAGAATCTCTTTCCTGATTAATACACTAAGAAAAGAAAACAAAACCAAACAAAACACTACAGAAAAAAAAAAAAAAAAAAAAAAAAAAATTGAGTCCTGAATTGATTGGCCAATTGTTTAAGGAACTCCCAGTTGCTGTCTTTCATTAATAAAAAATACTATATAGAAGGCCTTTTTAGTTTTTCACAGTGTACAGTACAATTTTATTAGTTACTTGAATTGTCTCCCTTAATTCAGCCTTTCTTTTTATAATCATATGACAGATATTTTATTTCAGTCTTATAAAACATGTACATAAGGAATGAGAGAAATAAACAATAAATTTTATCTTTCGTTGATGCCTCTTTCTCCAGAGATACCATAGAGAAAAAATGCTTTTAAAATTTGTGTATAGCACTTTCTTTACACACAATCAAGATAATTTTGACAGAACCAGCAAAACTCACATTGTATAAATTTTACTGGTTTATTTGTTCGTTATGTATCCATTCTAAATTGTGAAACAGATTTTTTTAACTTGGGATATCCTTATTGGAAGTAGTATGCCAAAGGTCCACAACAAAAGGCAGTAGTCAGCCAAATTAAATAAAAGCAAGATTTCCTAAACTCCTCTATAAAGCTGTGAGTCATGAATTCTGAATTACCTCAGAGTGGTAAATAAATAATCACTACTAAATACAGATAATGTGTTAAACAGCTAAAGCTAGTAAATCACTAGTGACAGAGAGCCTTAAGGTAAATTCCTCTTAACATTGGCACAGCCCTTTCTCAGAATGTTGTGGCTTTATGTCTTCAGAAACATACAATGAATTGTACAATTGGTTACTCAGTGCTAAAATAATTTATAAAATACACAAATCTCCATCACTTGACTGCATTTACATATTGGCTTAGATTTTGCTGAATAATGGATCTCACTGGCAGAGCTAAAGACTTGGTGCACAAACATTGAAGTGATAGGCACCACGGAAATACATATAAGAGACTGATCAAACAATAAGAAATCCTCTCCACTATGGAATTTCAAGCTATCAAGCTATCAAGCAAAACCAATCTTGGGGTCTCCTGGCCAAAGAAAAAATAATAATTATATAACACAGACAACACCACATTTTAGATACATAAATTGTCCAAAACATGGAGAGTAGCTTGATAAAACATGTACAAGATCCTTTTTTTTTTTCTTTTTTTTTTTTTCTTTTTTTTACATGTAATTGTGGACTTTTTTCACAGGAGGAGCTAAAAACAAACTGTCATAATGGTTGTCTCCCAAAGACAATTCATTGTAGGACTGACTAGCAAAAATCACCATTTAACAGCAATCCCAACATCAAAACAGGCTGTTGGATCATCTTTCTCTGTTGAACTGATGAAAACTATGGCTTTCTTGGATTTGAGATTGCCAGCCTCTTTTATATATGTTTGTATAGTACAGATTAAATGTAATAAACTTTTTACAGCATTTTTTAAACAATGCACCATAGTAGTATTTTCAACAGAGTATCTAAAGTATATAAGGGACAAATCCTGAGCTAAAAATTTTAGTCTGCTTCTTTTTGTTCTGTGCAAGTTTATTTTCAATTTAGGTTGTTTTTTATTATCCATCTGAAGGCAATTTTGAATTCTTCAAATGCAATAAAAATATCCTTTGAAATAAATAAAAAATACAAACTATATCCCAAATTATGCTGCAAACACTTTTCAGAAAAAAAAATGAAAACCACATTAAAAACACCCCCCCAGAAAAAACAGTGCATATCTAGAGCTGCAGTGAGCAATTGCACATGCTAATGAATCAGACAAAATACTGTCTGTGCGACAAGGGCACTGACATGTTTTTGGCTCTATGACCTTAATAGCAAAACTTTCAAAATGGTGGCATCTCTTAAGAAGTCAAATACCCTACATTAAACAGGCTGGCTGCATGTGTTTGGGGAAAAAACAAAACTAAAAACGAAGTACAACCAAGGAGGTTCTGGATGTTGGTTCAAGTGTAGTTTTTGTTACTAAACATGGGTTTGCAATAGAAGCTACTACAAGGATTTGCACATAAACATGACTGATGGATGTACTTGTAGGCCATTTGGTTAGCTCCATCAGCTCACTCAAACACATTTTGAACAGATTATGTACTGCAGTACTTTGTAGACCATACATTAAACAAGAGACTTTGCTCTGAGGCGCTGCTTCCCACAATCCATGGGGAAAAGGAAGCAGGAAAAAACAAAACTCATAGAGTTCGACAGCTACTGAGGCAACACTTGCCATTTACAATATAAGCCCAAATATTTTTGCAACACAACTATATATTAATTTAATAAAATACACAATATAGCTCTTATACACTCAACAATTTGGCTCATATGCACTGAAT
Source organism: Chaetura pelagica (assembly GCF_000747805.2). NCBI lineage: Eukaryota > Metazoa > Chordata > Aves > Apodiformes > Apodidae > Chaetura > Chaetura pelagica. The sequence goes on along the minus strand of NW_009953761.1, from coordinate 5,236,144 downwards.
CTGCAATAAATCAATAAAAAATATGTCATTTGATGTAAACACACTGAATCTTCTTACATTTCCACATTTAAATGATAATGTGATTTTTGTGGATGTCTAAGACAGTTTCACTTTCCTGAGCTATTTTAGTGTCCACAAATGAATAAAAAAGTGTTAATAATGTTAATTTATTTTGTGTATTACCCTTAAAGGTAACTTTTTTTTTTTTTTTTCAAACTTTTATATGCTTAATTTGTTTTAAAACTTACCACTAACTATTTATAGTTTTGTTGGACACTAAAATGCTAAATAGATATTAAAATCTTGTTTCTTCTTTTTTATCAAGTGAATCAGCTATGTGTGTGCAGAACAAGATGGACTATATAATTTTACATTTAACCTTAATATGATATGAAGCGTTTTACTAATGATCAGGATATGTTTTGTTGAATAATGATCTGGAATGTTGTGTTTTTTTATTTGTTTTCTTGTTTTGTTTTGTGTTGTTTTTTTTGTTTGTTTTGTTTTGCTTTGTTTTTCCTATTTGTGGCAGATAACTTTGTACATAAATGTTTACCACAAATGAATGTTAATGTTTGGTGTCACTTGGACTACTACAAGAACTCTTTTTATGACTTTCAGTAGAAGCCTGTGGTGACTGCTGGAAATCCACCACAGATCAGAATTATTCAACCCTGTTTTTCTTGGGGTTTATACGTAAACAGTAAAGTCAGCATCAGCTATTGAGGACAGTCTTAAAGTATCGGACGTATTTCCATTCCACCTTTCTCACACCTTCCTATCAGATTGTCAAAATGGCACCATCTTTCCTTCTTTCATTTTGTTCTTAGTGTACTTGACTCTGTCCTAATGAAAGTTTGGTCAAAATGAAACCAGTGTTATCTGTCAAAAAGAAAGAGCAGTGAAAAGAACATACTTGTGGGCACTTCAGATGTTCACTAAAAGCCTTAAAGCAGCATTGGTCTTCCTTCACTCCTGTGAATCTGTTACAACCAGGGGATTGATTGATTGATTGATTTACTTTTAATCAGCAGAAGAGGAATGCAACTGCCATCCTGTCCTTATTTTCCCCCTCACTTTCTGACGGTCACAGGGTCATTTCCCCGACAGTCCTGCAAGAGCTTGTCTATTTCTCTCACAACTTCCTCGGCATCCACCGACTCCCTGCCTAGATCCCGGGCTGAACGGTCTAACTGCTCCAGAACAGAGTCCATCTCACTTGAGTCTCGGCTCACTCGGGAATGCACATCTGCAAAGGCCCTAGCCATCTGATCTGACGCAATGAAGGGAGCGTCTTTTGACTGTTTACTGGGCGATAGATACTGACTGTCAGTTGACAAGTACTGGCTGCTTGATTCAGCCAAGGCTCCTGATTTCACTTCACAACCATCCAGTGGTCCTTTTGTTGAGGTGCAAGGCTCAATGCATGTCTTGGTTGGGCTGCTCGATGCTGAGGGAACCTCCTGAAGCAGAGGACTCAGGGCACGTTTGGCTTTTAAGTAAGGTTTAACATTGGCAATGAGAATAGTGTGCTCTCTCTTGTCTTTCCCAAATGTACAAAAAGTCTTTTTCCCAGTGGGATTCACAGTTTCGTATGTCTCAGTCTCAACATTAGCTTCAACTGTGGGTACAAAGAGATTTGTGCGATAATCTGCATTCTCAGCCTGACTGGCTGCAGGGAACTGTGGCATCCAACACCTGTCAGAATGACCAAGCACTCTGCATTCATCTGTGCAGTTAACACATTCTTCTTGCTCTGTAAAAGAAAGGAGAAAGAGAAAAACTCTAATTATAAGTGGATTTATTTAAACTAATGGATAGGCTGTGATCAACATGGGATGGCTTTACTTGACATCTGGTTTCTTAATTATGGAGAAAAAGGAGAAGCTGTAATTAAAATATTTCAGAAGGATTGCATAAACCTGCTAGTTGAGACAAAAGATTTATTTAACTCTGTTCTCTAGGCATTAAAGCATTCACACAGCCCAATGGAAGTATAAAGGGGTCATTAGAGAACAATTCTCAGTGGAATTGAACTTCATCTGTAAACTAATCTGCTGTAGAAATCTGTTAGACTTTGTTTTGTAAAACTCATCCTAGAAAAGAGTGAACAGTACTTAGGGAACTCAGAAGGCTTTATCAGGATTAATTTTTCAAATCAAATAACTGAGCAATGACTGCCTTTCTGGAAATACAAACACAGCAAGCTGGCTTTTCATTCTTGTCACCTCTGTTTCATTCATAATTGTTATGTTGTGTGACAGTCACAATATAAAAAGGTTTTCTTAAAAAGCCCACTTTTCCTGCTAAGAACAGAGAACTAGAATTTTCCATCAGTATGCATTAAATATAGGCTTGTCAAAAAGTGCATACTGCAATTTTATTAGACATGAGTATGGATCGTGCAATCAGTTTTCCCCTTTTTTGATTTGATGCAAGTAAGTGAAAATGGATTCGCTCAATATCTACAATTTGGAAGAATGACAACGTGTGACACAGTATTTGAACTGATAATGTTTTCAGATAGGATTTCTATATTCTTATTTCTTCCAAAGAATACAGTTAAATAAGATTTTTTTATTATTATTATTTTTTATTCACTGTATTTTTAGAACATACAATTTGGTACTTCCTGTTCTACAAATCAAAGACACAAAGAAAACTTTCTGCTTTAAAACCTTAGCTTGTCTGTCATGTTACACTAATAGAATACATTTGGGCCACCATTTAACATTTTAGAATTACATTAATGACTCTAACCCCATGTCAGAGATAATGAAAATTCCAGAAATACACCTTAAAACTGTTTTTTAGAAAAACATAACTCTGAAGTTGCTCTATTTTATTTTTTCTCAGTACTATCTAGTCAATACTGATAGAATAAATCCTTTTACATTTTCTAGTTTTTGGTTAGTTATACACTGCTCTTCAGCTAGTTGGCATTTTCTTCCGCAAAATGGGTTCAAATACTAATTTGAGGAATTTAGTTTTTAAAAAATGCCTGGAATCCAATTAGACAAAAAACTGAATATATCTTTAAATTTAAGGATGAAACAAACACGCACACACACAGACATGCACAACAGATTTTCAGAAAAGCAGAAAAAACTTGTTGATCCAAAGATAGAGAAAAAATAAGTGATCAACATCTTTCCAAATCAGAAAAGAAATTCCTAATAATCTTATAGTATCACCACCACATTCATGGACAGTTGAAGAAACCTGACAGAAAGAATAGCAAAGGTGATTATGAGAATACAATGGTGTAAACAGCTTTAACTGCTAACATTTCTAAAAAGACATGAATATGTATTACTTCAATTTAAATAAAATTGTGCTATGTCACAATGATTAGTTGAATCAGGGTGAGATAACTTACTCAGAAATTACACTTTTTAATGATACAGTTCTGTGAAAAAGTGTCATTATGCATGCTACCTTCCTTGAAGATTTTAAAATATAAGACTGGTGAAAGCACTAAAAAATAACAAAAGAAAGACAAAACGAGGTACAGGGAGAGAAGAACACAGTGATTTTTGAGTAAGAGCGTGCAACAGAAAGGCTTTAAATATAAAATTCATAGAGGTAAGTCAGCTGCCCCTCTGTGCCTGATAAGATCATGGGACACATCTTCCTGGAAGATAAATCAAAACCTATGGAAGACAGGGAGGTGATTAGAGACAAACAACAGAGCTTCACTATAGGCAGATTGTGTTCGACTAATGTAGTGACCATTGATGATGGTGACTACATCAGTGAACAAAAGAAGAGACACCAATGTCATCTACATGGACTTTCATAAGGCTCTTGTTACTGTCCCCCCACAATATTCTTCCTGCTAAATTGGAGAGATATGGATTTGATAGACAGACTGTTGGATGGATAAGGAAATGGCTGGATGGCTGTGTCCAAAGAGTTACAGTCAATGGCTCAATGTTGAAGTGGAAACCAGTAATGAGTAGTGTTCCTCAAGGGTCCACACTGGGACTAATATTATTTAGTATATGCATCAATGATTTAGACAGTAGGATTGAATGCACTCTTATCAGGTTTGCAGATTACAAAAAACTGAGTGGTGCAGTTTGCAGGGAAGGAATGTCACCCAGAGAGGCCTTGACAGTCTTCAGGAGTTGGCCTATGCAAACCTTATGAAATTCAACAAGAACAGAAAAATTGGACAAGAGCATGCAATGTGCACTCATAGCCGAGAAAGCCAATTGTATCCTGAACTGCATACACTGAAAGCCGATAGCTTTAGATTGTACATGAGGAAGAGACTCCTTAATGTGAGGGTCATAAGACACTCAAGTTTCCCGAAGAAGTTGTGGATGCACCAGTACTGGAAAATTTCAAAGTCAAGTCGGAAGGGACTTCGTGCAATCTGATCTAGTCAAAGATTATTTCTGCTCATGGCAGGGAGCCTGAACTAAATAATTTTTAAACATCCCTTCCAACTCAAACCACTCTATGATTCTATGACCTGTAAGCAAAGCTAGCTACATGCTGGGTTTAGTGTACAATAATAATTAGAATTATCAAAATGAAAAGCAAGAATAAAACACAAACCCAACTCTGGACTGTAATACAGTCACAGAACTGGGAAGAGTTTAAGGAAGAGATTTGAGTTTGTGGTGTTTGATTTTACTTCACTTGAAAGAGCTGACGCTGATACACATAAATGTAGACACAACGTATGAGGTGACGATTGTTTAATGAAAACACTAATAAAGGACATTGCTATACACCTCATTCCAACTATTAGTTCACCTCCACTAAAGTTCTGTGTACCTAGTTTTTCGGAGCTTCTACAGCATTAAACAGACACTGCTTAAAACAGCCAAATGAAACTGCTTGTTCTCAAAAAAAATAAATTAAAAAAAAAATTAAACTCCAAAGATAAACCAAATCAAAATACTCTAAAAGGCACATGGGGCATTGGAGAAGAAGGTTACAAGCTTCCACAGAATGGACAATAGATAGAGCTAGCCAGGTTTTATTACAATTTATCACAGAAGTCCAGGAGAAATAAAGAAAAAATGTCCCAAGTGCAAACATTTCAATGTTAATTCCAGAGCTTTAGATATTGCAAATGCTTCCTATTAATTAATTTTATTCTTCTTCTCTTCCTCCTAATCCTAAAGAGTAGATTTGTGGTAATCTTAGCCTCTTGCATTAAAAGTGAACCTATATAGTAAGGAGTAATAATAAGTGTTGTGTTTAGATTTTTCTCTAAGCATTTATTTTTCTCTTATATGGAATTCATGACAATTCTGAGTAAAAGTTATCTGGCACTTTTTAAAGTTTCTCTAATCAATTTTCCAACTAGCTGTTTTAATTTTTTTAAGTTTAACTTTTTTATCAGTTTTTGTAAATAATTATGGTCCCTTTTTAAACAAAAGAAGAAAATAGAAACATGCTGCATGTTAGCTACCATAAAATGCTCGGACCTGCACAATCAATGGACCAACACTTCTCTCTGCCACTTTCTCTCTTTTCAATTGCTCCATCAAAGCAGAATTTCTCTTTGCTCCTTCCTTTCTAACAGAAAAAAAAAAAAAAAAAGAAAAAAAAAAGAAAGAAAAAAAGAAAGAAAGAAAAAGAGTAGCATTTCCTGCAAAAAAATTTCTAAACATTATTTAATGTGTCAAGAGCTCACAGTAGATTGGGAGGCTGTCAGTGAACAGACTTGGGAAGATTTCAATACATTGCAGCCTATATAATTAAACCACAAAAAGACCAGTGGTAGAAGGGAAATGCTTCCTGCATTTCAGGTAGTAGTTCGCAGTCACACTATCTTAAGTTACGTTAAATAAATATTTATATACCATTTTCTGCTATCTAAATTGATAACATATATATGTATATGAAATACAAAACTGGGAAATTCTATTATGAGATTAACTATTATCCTAAAACTCAAATGAACTGTATTTGTTTTGGTTTGTTTTTTAAAATATATTCCCTGAGCAGAGATTAAAATTAAATACTTTATATGGAACATAAAGATCAGAGAATCAGAGAAATATAGAGTCATAGAATGGTTTGGGTTGGAAAGGACCTAGAAGATCATCTAGTTCCAACCTCCCTGTCATGGGCAGGGCCACATCCCACTAGACCAGGATGCTCAAAGCCCCATCCAGTATCCACATCCACAGCTTCCCTGGGCAACCTGTTCCAGTGCCTCACCACCCTCACAGTTAAGAATTTCTTCCTAATATCTAAATCTACCCTCTTCCAGTTTGAAACCATTCCCTCTCTTCCTATCACTACATGTCCTTGTAAAACATCCCTCCCCGGAGTTCCTTAGCCACTGTAATTAAGTTAACTACGCTAGGTTTTCAGTACTGTGCCAAAAACTGTGCTTTGAGATTTACAAGACTGATTAAGTTGATTTCTTATAACCAAGCTACATTCTAAGATTTTAAGTTCTTAGCTCTTATACACATCCATTCACATACACTGGGTATGAGGATAACTCTTACACAGTATTTACATTATTCATTACTGCCAATAAAAATACAAAATTTGCTGGCAGTCTCTAAGTTTTATATATATATAATATAGCATATATATGTTCTATATATCTTCCTTCCCCTTCTCATTTCCTGCATTTGCTAAAGCAGTTTTTATACTTGGATTCATACTCCCAGTATTGACTAACTTTCCATTTCTCCTCCCTGGGCATCCTAGCAGTGACTGAATTAAATATGAAGCCAAAAAAAGAAGTATAAAATACCAAACGACCTTGAAGTGAAAACCACCTTCTTTGAATGAGTTTTGGGCTCTGGTCTTGAAAATCTGTGTCTTTTCACTTCACTCCTTTATGTCACATCATAAGAAACGGATTTTGAGTATTGATTATCATGCATTATATGCTGCTCGTGTCACCATTAGCCTGTAATTTTGACTGCTACAGCTAGCAGACAGTGAAGAAAATCGAACAGGCACTTTTGTACTAGCAGCAGAAGCTATAAACATGTAGTGAACTATCACCACCAAGGGCCAAATTAGTATATATAAAAAATATAATAAATTCAAAGGTAAATTTATACATATATATGTGTATATATATATATATATGTAAAATAGGTCATACATTGTGCTATACAGCAAGATGTGGTGCTAGAGTGATATGCACCATCGGTCTTTATATCAGTACTTTTCTCCCCCCTGTTGAAAATAAACCCTTAACAATGCAAGTGTGTACAATAAACAGAAGCTGCCTAGAGGTTTTCCTAACCCTCTGGAGCTTTAAGGATAAACAGTCAGAAGTGTTTTATGCACTTAGGGAAGAACATACACTAAAATAGAACTGCTAAATTATCAGCCATAGAAAAAAACAAACAAAAACGAAACAAGCTATCTGGAAACAGTCAACTAGATAGGAAATGTGTACTGGATAGAAATTGAAGATGGTGTAGGAGGAAAGTAATCCTGACAACATATAAAATGTTATCCAAAATATGTATTTTGGTGCAACATAAAATGTATCTTACACATTTTACCCTGTTTTACAGATGAGCTATGTTTAACATTTGCCTTTTGTAGCAAGCTTAAAGAAAAAGATACTTTTGTTGTGCTATCTTTAATCTCCTATGCTTCCCTCAAAAATTTTGTTAATAAAATTAAATATCGGTACAGGTTTCACTCTAAATATATTACAGTATAAAGTTAATAATGCTTTAGATAGCTGGCTCCTTTCAATGGCTAAAACTGAGATCTCTTATTTTGACTTACTAATTATATTAAATTTGCATAATGATAACAAAGAAGAATTGCAAGAACTGTTTGTTGTTTTTTTTTAAAGCAGTGACTCAGTGTAACCAAACTGAATTAATAAATACAGCATTTTTTTCTAATTTAATTGGACCTTAATTATTTAAATTACATATACATACACAAAGCAGAAAAGCAAATGAAAAGTAAACAATCTGTGTACATAAAACATCAGCATACAAATATTTTTGTTTATTACATTAAATACTATAAGATGAGGAACACTATACTCTGTATCAAAGTCCTCCACATAATGTAATAGTAAAAGTCCAGCAAATTATATTTATAATATGTGTAATATATATAATATATATTCACAAGTCTGGACTTATACCTAGTGCTAAACCTAGAGCTAGAAATCATATTCCTCACAAATCCTTTAAAAGATGTTATCAAATTGTTTTATAAGATTTGACCTGGTAAACAATAATTCAAATGTATTATTTTCTAAGAACTCTACTAAGAAAAATGTTAAAAAATATATTTGTATTACCATTTGTTCACTGATGAAAGAAGAATAGGGCTAGATAAGTACACTAATACCACCAAATATTTTAAAATGTCAGTACTTTTTAAAATATTTTTGTTAGTTTGTTTTCCTAGGAACTGTTAGTCCATCTTTCAGATATGTTACTTATTTACTCTTCCCACCCCCCCCCGCCCCGTTTCAACAGGTGATGCCTAGTTTTTGCTATTGCATAAACACCTCTTCTAATTGACTTGTTTTGTTGGGTTTTTTTCTTCTTTTCTATAAATATGGGTGCTAAAAAATAACCAGTAGTTGTCAGGGATAGCTCATTGGCTGACTCATTTGACTGGAATGGCTACCAACAGCTCTAAATGTAAAACACACTAGTGAACCCATTCCAAAATGTATATAATATTTTTTTCACATTACAAAAAAAAAGATCTGACTTTGAATGCATGCATGGAGCTCACACTAGCTTCCCTAAGAGACAGATTTATTTCACATTTATTTTGTGATTTTGTGATAATTATTTAAAATATGTCCATTTAGACTTCACCTAATAAAGAAAAAGCATGTAGAGTCCTTTCTAGCTTTTATTTCTTTGGTCTAATCACAAATACTCTATGTAAAAAAAACACCAGTAATTGCTGCAGACCACCAAATTAGGTATGTTTTATATGTTTTAATACCTTAAATAGACATGAAAATCTGTATTTTCTGTATGTATGTGTAGACAGATGGACAATAAGTGGCATCTAATGCCTAATAGAGAATAACTCTGCCTTTCAGAACTTCAGAACTTCCTGTAATATGACAAAAAAATCTCCTAGAATTAATATGAAATGATGTCTTTCTATCTTTTTCAGTTGAGGCAAGCAATTGCCTTTCCTAAAGAACTGCAGACTGTAAGCAGGTATTTATTAAAGAAGGAAAAAAAAAAGGGCTGCTTTGACAGGTCCTAAACACTGGGGCTATATGACACTTCTGATGAGAACAATCAGCTAAAGCACTACTTCTGTGGCTGAATTTCTCTTTAATTACAATTGATTTTGACATAAATGAGTAGAGGTAAACAAATACTTCTATACACATGCTTGCTGTTATTACACAGAGCTGTCTCCAGTCTGAGTATTTATATTGGTTTGTCTGTTTAAAGGCTTCCTTCAGTTAAGCAAAGCAATTACGTAGCTCAGATTAGCAAAACGACTGGCAGTAAAATGAGAATGGACTGCCACTTTTTTAAACCTCTTGGATCTTGTTGTCTTTTCCTGATAAGGGGAGGTTTAGATTGGATATTAGGAAAAATTTATTCTTTGAAAGGGTTGTCAAGCATTGGATCAGGCTGTCCAGGGAAGTGGCTGAGTGGTTAAGTCACCATCCCTAGAGGTATTTAAAAGACATATACATATGGTGATTAGGGACAGTTTATTGGTGGACTTGGTAGTGTTAGGGTAACAGTTGGACTAGATGATCTTAAAGGTCTTTTTCTAACCTAAGTGACTCTACGATTCCATATTATAACTGCAAGCATCTGAGGTCTATAATCCTTATACAGAGCTTCCATGGTTTGGGCTTGTATTTAAGTTTTTTGTTTGCTTTTTTTTCTGGACACAGGATAAGGAGAATATATATATTTTTTAATTGATATGACATAAAACGCAAAAGCAATAAAAAGCTGGTGGGACTATGGATTTAATTCTAGTTCACATTTGTCCCAATCCATAAATATTGGAGAAAGATTGCAGGATTATATGGCGCACTAGAGAACATTTAACATTTTTCTTACAGAAGTATGCTTTAAATTAATCTTTATGATTTAATGGCAATCACATGTTTTTATTTAAAGACAGCGTAAGTGTAAGAAAACATTACTGTTACCTGAAAATTTTCCATCCTCACAGCGGGCTGGTCCACAGATCCCAACAATGGGTCTTTGGCCTCTGCCTTGCTGTTCTGGAGGCAAATCAGACCTGTGAGTCACAGACAGGATAGGCTCTGCTTCCAAAATTCACAATGTCAAAACTTTCACAGCAGAAAAACAATTTATATCTGTGGCCCTGGCACAGCTCACAGCTCTTGAAATTTTTCACTATGCTTCTCAAAGGTACAAACACAGACTTTTATAGTTGGCAATGAACTGAAAATGCTGAAAATGTCTGACTAGGAAAAAGTGTGTCTCATTTCTTTCTATCAGAGGAGAAAGATGAGAGACTGAGAATGGACACCTAGTTTTGGGTTCCAACATTTGTCTGTAAGTCAGACTGGCACCTGCTGTAATTTGCAGTAAAAAGACCATATGACAGCCATAGAAAGGTATTTTGGCCTCTTCCCCATCCCACAGTAAAAAAACCTCTTCTTAGTACAGTGCTAGCTATGCCAGTCCTACACTTAGCTGAGAAGCTATAAAGAAACTTTAGTAATCTAACATATTAATAGTTTAAAATAGTAAATCTTTGTTGCAGAGTCCAAAAGGTGTTTCCTGGAAAAGAAGAGAAGCAAAACTGTAGCAATTAACAGAAGAGAAAAGACTTGTGGATCTGCTGGAAGGAACATTTTTAACGTAACACATTTTTCTACTCTTGATCAAGGCAGTTCCACACATTTACAGTAGAATTGTTTCAGTACTGGCATCTAAAAATGCTATAACTCTTAAATATGAAACTTAACTGAACTTGTGTAATCATGTGAAGAATTAGCATTATATTCATACAATTTTAAATTATTTTTATTGTTAGCTATTCATAATTATAATATCAATATTTTTCATGTATAATTTGTAATACTTAGTAAATACTAACACTGTCTCTTGTACTGTGTCATTGTTTAGGAATCCAGTCATTAACTAGGCCCATTGTGCACCATCCTATGCAAATATTAATAGATCATACAGTTAGAGACAAGAGGTAACAAGTGATTATGACTAACAAAAGTAATGAATGGGAAGGAAAGACACTAATGAAAATATAATCATGCTGTTGACATTTCCTGAAAATACCAATATAAAAGCTCTATAATTTAAAGAAGCTAAACCCATCTGTCATACCATCAAGCCACCAACAATTAGCTATATATTACACCACTGAGCCTTCCTCACCAGTTGCCAGTGATCTCAATATACAAATCTTTAATTAGAAGGCACAGATTTTGCCTTTGCAAAGGCAAAAGAAGGCCAAAGATTATGCTTTGTAAGCTTGTCTCAAATTTCAGTATGACAACTTGTTTAGAGACGTTGACTGACGAGGGTGCTGCTGAGGAGAGAAACAAGACAGGCTTCTGAAGAGATTTGTGTCTATGTCCTTTTGATGTTTTTGTTTACATCATGACTATAGGTAGACTCTCTTGAATGGAAACCTGCCAGGTCTTGTATAGGAGCATGATTTTGCCCAAAGAAGAATTAATGCAGTAAAGCTTTTCAAATACTATCTGTTTCCCTTTATGAAGTCTCACAAAAAATATCTAAAGTCTGTATGAATGCTGAACCATTCAAAATGACTACTTGGGTGGAAAAAAAGTAGTTTACTCCACAAACCTGTCAGCATTCCTGGATTTACATTAAAAATCTCTTTTACCAAACACAATGAGTCCATGTCTGTTTTATACTGACAGATGGAAAAGCCCACTGGGTATCATGCTCTGATTCAAAAGGTTGATGTTTTATGGTGGTCATAAAACTTGGATTTCATGGGAGGTACAATGCATTTGACAGATCAGGAGGAAGAACACTTTTCATGACGTTGCTCTTAGAAAAACTCTGAAACTGAGCAAGTATCTTAAGGAACTGTCACTTGAACATACACATACAGAAATATATTCTTAAGAAAAAGGAAATTATTTAAGAGTTTCATATAGAGTCTCCCCTATGCTATGATAAGTAGCATATTCATTATTGTTTGATTAGATGGTGCCCTAGACTATTGTTTAGCAGATAGCTGGTATTATGTTATATTACCACCTTCAAAATAGATTTGCAGAATGGAATTATCCTTCTGCTTGTTTATTAAGAACCCAGATTCTCTTAGGAATTTGAGTTTCATAATGTTATCCTACATAGCTTTCTACCTGAATAGTGCTCCAATTAGATAAATCAGAAAGAATAATTAGGGATGCATTCTTGAAATCTGACTTTCTAAATATAATTAGCTTGACAAAAATAATTTTAGACATAAGCAGGTTAAATACCATATTTTCAGGTTCTTCATGAACTGTAAATGAATTTCTGAAAGAAACTTACTAAGGCTGACTTCAGAATATTCACATTTTCCTTTCCCCAGATCTTTCACCAAAACCTTAAGTTCCATATCATTTTATTATATTTCAAGAATCAAGAAGATTATAATTATTAACAACACTAACCCAGAAAATCTCTCCTCCTAGTTATTTTATTTGCAGCAGATGAGTTATTCAACTGAGAATCACCTTTTTACTTGCATCTTTGCATTTGTTATAGCTTCTGCTTTCATATTAATGTTAAATTGGTTTCATCCTGGCTCAAACCAGGACAACTGTGATGTGACAAAACATATGTTTAAGAAAGACTGGTTAATTTAGGAACTATTTTAAAGATGGTGTCATGTGTTCATTTTTTTCACTAGTACCTTCATTTTTTAAGCTTGCTAACTGTGTGTCTGGTCTCTAGCAACCCATCATCCAAGACATTCTTATAGAAAGTCCTGGAGATAGACATAAAGTCTAGTTACAAATATCATCACCAAGTAAGATGCAGTCTGAGTAATTTCTCTTAGACGTGCCCTCAGCTTACTCATCTGACCACCCTACAAAGGAAACCCAACAGTGAGGCATTAGATAATTTAAACACTGCTCTGGCGAAGCAAGTTAAAGATGTAGCTGCTAACTTTAAAGCTGCTGAGGGATTCAGAATGTCAGTGTCAATCTATTGACTTCCTTTAAGAAAATCTTTACACTGTAGAGATAATGAAGATACTACACTCTTAAAAATAGGGCAGACATGCAGTAAAACCTTGTCTAGACAGAAATCACAACCAACTCTCTCAACTTTAAAGAGATTTTTCCATTTATTGGAACTTATCACTATAATATTTACTTAATTTACAGTTTCAAATATGCTTTCCACCATGACTTGATTTTAATTGGTGTCTCTTCTCTCAGACTTTTTGCTCTATTGGAAAGAAAAGGCAAGAGACCTGTACATTTATTATTGGCTTGAATTGTTAGTATCACAGATCACAAGAAGCAGAGAAAACTAAACCCCAATATCTACTGCATGTTCTGTTTTGTTTTTTGTTGTTGTTGTTGTTTTTTTGTTGTTTGTTTGTTTTTTATAAAGCCTCTGGTTTTCATAATAAAAATGTAGCTTTGCTTTGTTTTTCTTTAAGAAAAAGAATTCTTTTAATTTCCAAGGAGACAGAAATGGTGTGTGAATTATCATATCTGAATTATCATATCTGAAAGCAGTCTGACCTTGAATAAATTCTGTGAGGAATCAAGGTAAGAAAAAATTGTCTTATGGGAATTTTTTTTTTTATTATTTTATTTTTTTAAAATGCCACCTGTTATAGCATATGCATGGTATATATCCCACTTCTCAGGTATCTAAGAAGCAGTTTAGCAGAGCTCTAAACTTATTTGTAAGCTCTCAAGTGACTCTTTGCAGTTCCAGCTGAAGATGGATACAAGGCAGCTAATTTGCTACCACCAAGGGAAAATGTTATAACATAAAAACATTCCCTCCCTTAGCTTCAAAACTGTCGAGAGCCTAGGGAGCTTGACTATTTGTAGAGTTGATACTATGCATATGCTTCCTCTGTAACTGTTACATGCATACATCTGGCATCTGTCTCTGTGTTAAACAGATTTAATTGTCCCTAGCATTACTATGTAAAAACCCTCTAACCTACATAGTTAATTTTAAAGAAATAAATGAAAGTATAGATGTGATTTTGTAGGAAATGTTGCTTTATTGGCAAGATCTGCAATGAGCTCTGCACTATGGCTATCAGCAAAATATTTTAGCTCTGCCTTCTGAATAACTTTGTAGATTATGCCCTTTTCTTAGCATAACATTTGGTACTTAATATAGTCTTATTATTAAATTTTGTTATTATAACTGGAATTCCCGTTTCCACATATTCTCCTTCCCTCACCCCCCCACCCTGACCTTTATTGTTGATCCTACCTCTTTTATACACACCATAGATGGACTGATTCTGAAGATATGTAATTTATTTTTCTTCAGGTGAAATTAGGGGTACTGTACATGTTAGTACATTATTCAGCTTATTGTTGCAAGCAAAGTCAAGACTCAGGCAAAGCACTTGATTTCAGATTTCAATGTATTGTGAAAAGATCAAAAAGCATGGCAAATCCTGTTCTTTGGTTAGGTAGACCATGCAGAACAGTAATATTCTAAAAGATGGAGGCAGCTGCATATAACTAAATTGAAGGCCTTTTGAAGTTATATTAACCTTTGTCTCAATGTTTATCACAAACCCCCTTTCCCCAGCAAAGAAAAAAAAAACAATTTCTAGCCAGAAAAACGCACAGAAATTAGTTCTTTCTGTAACGGGATGATTTAAAAATGCTGGTGATTTGACATCTGATGTAATTCATACGAGCAAAAATGAAATGCTCAAGGTGCTTTTTTTACTAAGATTTATTTCTTTGAGCAGGGCTGTAAGGCTTAGTCTTTCCTAGGGCAACTGTAAGTCCATTTAGTATTCTGTGGAAAAGGTATTCTTACAGCTAAGGTCTTCTGAAGATCCTGGTTTCCTCCTGACATGTGCACTTATTCCTACTAAGCAGGAATAGAGGCCATAGCTTTTTCAACCCTTCAGTTTAAGCTTTACCACCCTGCAACATGGAAGCAAACCATATAATCTGAGGAAGGGCTCTTGTCATCCAAGAAACAGAAAAAAAACCTCACATGAAGTAGACTGAGACGCTGAATATTAGTTTCATCAGATGCATAACAGCAGGTATAAAATAGAATAGTCTCATTCAAGAAACAGATATAGTCACACAATCTATTTTCTGGCAACTAAAATTAGGCTAGAATTCTGTCCATAGAAGCAATGGAGAAGGATGGACTCAAAGAGCCATTCAGCGTGTTGGTGACAAGCTCCAGATCTAAAATGTTTTCCAGATAGGCTTACCTCTCTTAGAATCATAGAGTCTTTGAATATCTCAAGTTAGAAGGGATTTACCCATAAGGATGGTCTGGGCTTATTCCTTGATCCTCACAGCACCACCTAAAACTAAGCCATATTCACTGAATGCACAATAGAGTTAACATTTTGAAGTTATCTACCTCTCTGTTAGAGACACATACCCATCAACCTGGCTTTCCCAGTTAACAGTCTTAAGCTTCTCAACACAGTAAAATCTCATTTTGAGTCTAAGGGCCTAATATTCTGTAATATAATGTAGATGGGATATAGTTGTGTAACCCAGCATCATGAGTCCCCATTTCTTAGATGTGCTCCTAATGCACATTATCCTCCTATTGGTAGGAAAATTGTCTCCTTGCAAACTCATAACTGATTACATGCGTATATCACTTCTGGGATTTCCACAGAATATTCATTCAGTATCCATTCAGATCAAGTTTCCTGGTAATTTTCAAGTGAACCTTTTTTTTATTTTTTCTTTTCAAAAAAATAGCAACTTTCCTTCTCCCCTAAAACTCTGCTACCATGCCTATACCAAGTTACATTTTTTACACAATTGAAATTTTTCATGGGGACAAACTGTAGTCGATCCACTCCCTTCTTGCAGCAACAGTTCTAGTTCCAACCAAGTTCTTGCCAGTACCATAGCAGCGAGTGCCATTGCTGACGTATACGTGTTGCCACCTTTACGCAAGCAAGATGTTTAACATTCTTTGGAGTGGCCTTTAAAAAAATATGTATGACTTAGCTTTTTTTTTTTTTTTTTTTTTTTTTTTTTTTTACGTTCATTTCCAGAAATTTAACAAGAGAAATCCAGACCAGCTGATCAACTGCATTTTGTCTAAAGAGCAAGTTGGCACATTAGGTATGCCCAGGACATCATCCTAGCTCCTGCTGGAATTTAGGGTTGGATAAGAGCCAATGTCCTCCTTGCCAACTCTTCTGTCAAGCCGTTCCTTGCTTTTGCAGCCTAGACTCTGTTGGCTCAAAGATCTAGCTGAATCCTAAACACAGCAGAATACTTGCAAAGACTCTAAATTCCAGTTTTCCATTTCATTCACAGTTCAAACCTACAGATCTACTACAAATATGACCAAAGCATGCATTTATCTTTTGTTTAACTGGGAAAAAAAAAAGGAAGCGAGCTTCATGAATCACAGCCCGTACTTATGTGCGAGAGTTTTCATGCGTACCTATCTGTCCTTCTGGGAGTACAGAATGGCTGGCCTTGGATTTTGGAGTCAAACTCAAAGTTACTTCAGGTGACTGAAAGTGAATAATAGTACATCACTTCTCTCCTTTCTAAGGACAAAATAAAATCTGTTGATATATAGTAGCGTGGCTGGAATTCCCACCAGTCACTGATCAGTCACAGATTCCATTCTCAGAAACAATACTAATCTCAAAAATTCTAATTTTAAAGTTTAAGTAGAACTGAGCCCTTCAATTCATTAAGTATGTGGCTTTCAACATCAACATAAATATTCCTTCTTTAAATAAATTCTCAGTCTAAATTGGCATGTGCTATTTGTTTCAACAATATTGAAACAGTATTTCTCATAGAGTCAGACTGGGATGATAAACAAGGATACTCAAACTGTCAACAACTTTGTTAATAAAACATCAGTCACAGTTCTCTACAAAGCTAGCACACTTATTTAGCAGTTAATTTTTCTTTAAACATTCAAGTGGAAAACCAATAATGGTAAACCTGTAGAGTGCATTATGAGATGTTCCCATGATATATTATCACAGCTACATTTAGCCACTACAGCCTACTGGTCTGTATGATATATAAATAAATTCAAGTGTAACTTGATGATGTTATTCCATGTTACAAACTGCCATCAACATTTTCATCCACAGTTCATCCACCTGCAAAACTTCAAGAGGTATTTCAAAGCCAGACTGAACAGAGTAGTAAGGTGAATATTCACAAGATATACTGGGATGCAAAACATCTTGCAATAGATATTTTCAGTTTTAGAGCATGGTTGTGTTTTTGTTTTTGTTTTTAAAAAAGCTAAGGGTTATTAAAAATAAAATAATAATAAATATTATACCACAAAACCCACACCTCACATGAGAAAATAAAGGGCAATTCTTTAATAGGTTAACCACTCTAAGGAAAATTAAGTTATTATATAAGTCTGATTAAAAATAAATAAAAAAGAGAGAAGAAAACATATTAAATCTAAATGTTTGTGTAAAGTGTTTTCCCCAGTTTATCGTAGGATTAATTAAGTAGAAATTGATTTGTTTACAATCCTAGTTTGAAAAAAAATAAATAAAAATTAAGCAATTTATTTATTTTGCTTACTGTGAGAATCTGTTTTATAAAACAATCAGCAAATGTTATCCTTGAATATAACTGGCTATTTAATTTTCAAACAGGAAATTAAAGTGCAGTAAAAATACAAAATAAAGCATTTCACACAGAGAGGGATATGTGTATTTCTGGCACTTTTTATTTTCTACCTTTGGAGAGGAAAATAGAACATTTTCTACAAGCTTCTAGTGTCTCAGTTAGCCTGCTCCAACTATGATGACATGTCACAGTTAGCCTGCTCTAACTATGATGGCAAAATGCATTTTCATGACATGGATGAATAAACCTAAAATTGAAGTCTTCCTTCTAGCAAAACTGTAATCCTGGACAGAAGGTCAATGACAATCTGCCTGTTAAGACCAAATGTTTGTAAGTAGTAAGCACCATTTTCTGTTTAGGATTTTTCTCTCTCTACTTTGCTATCTGATTTCTGCAGGGACATGCATCTATTTGCCACACTAAATCCTGTTGTTCATCTTTTTTGTCTAACATATTCTTTGTTCATTACCTAGACGTAGGCAAACAGAGCTGCCATCATTGTTAACATTCTCCAAAGACACAGTTAATGCAGATCTAGCTAATCCCCTCCTACTTATTATTCAGTAATCAGTGTCTGCCAATAGGATTTAGGAATCCCAAAAGGTAATGTTTAAAGGGAAGGGTTAAATTCAGCTTCTTTAATGACATTCTCTCTTCCTGGGAACAGATTCATGGAATCTCTTCCATGGAGGGACCTCAGGCTGCCAATTAAATTAAACTAAATTAGAAAGACGGCCATCTGAGTGAACGAGATCGCTGTCAGGATCTGAAGTGACTTAATTAATAGTGAGAAGCTATGTTGGTACAGACAGTTCTTTTAATCTGTTCCAAAGGCCCGTGTACTCCTCGCAGAAAGTTGCATTTGGGAGGTATCATCTCTAGAGCTAAGCTCCCTGAGAAGCGATCATATTAAGAGAAACCTGCTGGGGTACTTGATTTAACATTAAAGTGAATTTATCAGCTACTCCCAACTTTTTGAAAGACTAATTGAATTATCAAAGGCTGCTATGGGGGATGTAAAGCCTTCTGAGAATAGATCTGTAATACACATAAAATCCTTAACTTGTGCCATATGATTATTTTAAAATACAGTAATAGCCTGGGTGCCAAACACACCTAAATTTGAGATTTTTTTTTTTTCCCCCTGTCTAAAACCTCTCTCTACCCACCAAATATCTGGGAAATGTCAGGTGTTTGGGACAGGAAAAAAAAATAATAATTTTAAAACATCTTACTCATCCAGTGTCCTCTTTCAATGTCTTCAGGTGTGCTAGGTGCTCACTAGGGTAAATTCTATCAAATTTACTGTTCAACTGTTTACAGTATATTTTTTTAATCTTTCTATAGTCTTTCAGAACAAATCTACAGTTTTCCTAATTTTCAGTTGGATCATGCCTTATTAAAATCAGACATGGATGCATCAACTTCCTGAACTTTTTACACACAAAAGGTGCTATGAGGAGGAAATTAATTTCATCTGTAAAAAATCAACCTTGCCCAAAATTTTGCAAGATAATTGTCTGACAATATCTATATATTTTATTTTTTTTTTTATCTGTGTCTCTTTGATGTACATATAAGTTTGAAATTGTAGAACAGATCCCAGCAAGAGATTATTAGTTTGGGGGTAGGTGAGCCTGACAAAGTTACAGGACAAAGGCAATTTACTGTATTGCGCTGACACTTCATCAGAGATCACCTTCATATACATACATAAACATAAATCTTCACAAGAATATTCTTGAATATATATCATAGAGACAAAGCTGTGTCTATAATACATGTCCATGTACAAGATCCCCATCTACAAGAAAGGCCAGAAGGAGTATTTGGGGAACTACAGACCTTGGTGCCAGGGAAGGTTGTGGAGCAGATCATCTAGAATGCCATTATGCAGAATGTGCAGAGAAACCAGGTGATTATGCCCAGACAGCATGGGTTCATGAAAGGCAGGCCCTGCTTGACTAACCTGATCTCCTTCTTTGACGAAGTGACCTATTTAGTGGTTGTGGGAAAAGCTGTGGATGTTGTTTACCTGGACCTCGGTAAAGTCTGACAGTTTCACACAGCGTTGTCCTGGAAAAACTGGCTACTCGTAGCTTGGACAAGTGCACACGTCCCTGAGTAAAAAAGGTGAGTGGATGGCCAGGCCTAAACTGTTGCAATGAATCCACTTGGTGGCCAGTTACAAATGGTGTTCCCCAGAGCTCAGTGCTGGGGCCAGTTCTGTTTAATATCATTGTCAATTATCTGGATGAAGGGATTGAGTGCAACATCAGTAAGTTTGCAGAGAACACTGAATTGAGAGAGAGTGTTGATCTGCCTGAGGCTAGGAAGGCTCTACAGAAGGATCTGAACAGGTTGAATTGATGAGCCAAAGCCAATTACATGAGGTTCAACAAGGCCAAGTGTCAGGTCCTGCACAACAGTCACAGCAACCCAACGCAATGCTACAGGCTTGGGCAGGAGTGTTTGGAAAGCTGCCCTGGCAGAAAAGGAACTGGGCATCTGTGAGGAACCAGCCCTCAGACCTATACTTGCTGTAATTGGTGTCAAAACCCCATTGTAAACCCCTAAACAAAGTCTTGTTTGCATTCCAAAAGGCCTGCCTGAGAGGATAGAGACAATGCTGATGGCCTTCATATGGCCTGGGGCCTGCAGGTACAGTGACTGAGATAAGGATGGAAGGGTCAAGGGGACAGAGGTCAGGCTTATGACTCAAACACACTTGCTCATCCTTGCCAAACAAGGAAACTAGGCCTATAAAACAGGGGGCTGCAATGGTGGGCTTTGGGAGCCTCACTGACACCACCACTCTCCCATTGGCTGGGCCAAAGCTGGATCCAGGATTTTCTATTACCTATCTCTCTAAAATTTTTTCTCCTACCCTTCCTTCCTTCCTTCCTTCCTTCCTTCCTTCCTTCCTTCCTTCCTTCCTTCCTTCCTTCCTTCCTTCCTTCCTTCCTTCCTTCCTTCCTTCCTTCCTTCCTTCCTTCCTTCCTTCCTTCCTTCCTTCCTTCCTTCCTTCCTTCCTTCCTTCCTTCCTTCCTTCCTTCCTTCCTTCCTTCCTTCCTTCCTTCCCTCCTTCCTTCCCTCCTTCCTTCCCTCCTTCCTTCCCTCCTTCCTTCCCTCCTTCCTTCCCTCCTTCCTTCCCTCCTTCCTTCCCTCCTTCCTTCCCTCCTTCGGATTTTTTACTACCTATCTTTCTACCTTCCTTCCTTCCTTCCTTCCTTCCTTCCTTCCTTCCTTCCTTCCTTCCTTCCTTCCTTCCTTCCTTCCTTCCTTCCCTCCTTCCCTCCTTCCCTCCTTCCCTCCTTACTTCCCTCCTTACTTCCCTCCTTACTTCCTTACTTCCTTCCTTCCTTACTTCCTTCCTTCCCTCCTTCCTTCCTTCCACAACATTAAGTGACTCAAGGCCCAGAAAAAAAATTTTCTCACACTGTGCAGCTTAAACATATATGTGTTGTACTCTTGCAGTCTAATTGTCAGCCTTTATTATTGTGCAGCCTAAGATAATAATTGAAGCATCTGCATTCCTTCTGTAGCTTTAATTAAATCTAATATTCAAATACAGACCTTGAGTGTCGTTTCACCTTCATCTGATCAAGGGGTATTGGATGGTCGAGCATTTCCTCAGACCATGACATTTTAATCACTCTCCCTGGAAGGGCCAGGTCTGAGACACAAGTTGGATCCAGCTGCACCTGGACTTCTCTCTGAGAAGGAATTTAGAAAGCAAGGGGGTCCAATCTGAATCTCCCTGGGTTGCCCTACTCAGGTTGTGAGAGGGTTTTTGGCAATACCTGGCTGAATATGAGACAGCAGTGTGCTAAAGTGGCATGGAAAGGCCAACAGCAACCTCTCTTGCATAAGAGCTAATGTGGTCAGCAGGACCAGGTAAGGGCTTGTTGCCCTGTACTTGGCACTGGTGAGGCTGCACCTTGAATACTGTGTTCAGCTTTGGGCTCCCCACCACAAGAAAGACATGGAGGTGCTAGAGCAAGTTCAGGAAAAGGCAACAAAGATGATGAAGAGTCTAGAGTGCAAGTCCTGTGAGGAGCAGCTGAGTGAACTGGATTTGAATAGGCTGAAATAGGCTGCCAAGGGAAGTGGTTGAATCACCATCTCCAGAGGTATTTAAAAGACGTGTAGATGTGGTGCTTAAGGACATGTTTTGACACTAGACTCAGTAGAGTTAGGTTAATGGTTGGACTTGATGTCATCTTAAAGGTCTTTTCCAGCCAGAATAATTCTGTGATTCTGTGGTCTGTGATATATACATTTTTATGTTTGTCACACAAAAAGTAGTATTTACCCTGTCAATTATAGACAGAAACCATGTTTAAATGGAAAGTATGAGAGTTAATCTCACAAGTCACATCACAGAAAAAAAGATACAAGACTAGATTTGACCCTGTAAACCTCCTATGCTGCAATCAAGTACAGTGACTACAAGCTGGAAGTGTTCACTGCAAGAGGTGAAAAGAAGAGATTATAAGAAGTGTTAAGACAATTCTATATTCATAAAGCATTCATCATGAAATGCAAGGACATCTGTTAAAATGTTTTCTCTTAACAAGAAGAGAATAGTAAAAGCAGCTAAGAAAATGACAAATAGAGAATAATTTAACAAGATGCTAGAATCTATTGGAAAAGAGATATATTGTAATCCTTTTCTAACATAGAAATGTATCCTAACCCATGAATACAAGTGGTGATAATCATGAGTAATTAATAATTATACCAAGAACCACCTGCTCATCTGTCATGCACAGAATAAATCTGTAGCATTCTCAATACATGCTGGTATTGTTTGCATTTTCCCTTTCTCTTATGGAGACCTCCCAGGGGCATGCAAAATCCATCGCTCAGTGAAGTGAACCTGGTAGCAGATCAGAAGCTGAGAAGCTATTAGTTGTCTCTAATTTATTATTCTAAATAGGAACTGTCTGCTTAATGAATATGAGAAGGGAAAGAAAAAGACAACTCCCCTCTGCATTAAGTACATGTATATTCTTCCAGTATTTGCAAATCAAATGTCTTGCCAGCCTCTCAAGAGTCTCAGGAATTAGATTGCTTGTCCCTGATTTTTGGAATGTCATTTCACTGATAATTCCATCTTCTGACTTTCCATCTGCCACCAAAGGAAATTTAAACTTTTTCAGAATTCTGAATAGTTTTGCCCATCCACTGGCCTTCTGTCATCTTTCTTCCACTAATATTCCTGGCCATGATAATTTTGTCCTCCTTGAGCTTCTCAAAAAGGCTGTTAGCCTCCCTGTACTTAGTTCTGCTCACTAGACCTATTTCTGTTGCACTGTCTACAACGGTAACATGCTAAGAATACCACATAGTTTCATGATAATGGAACTAATGAAAGCTTATTTTTTGCAAATCTTTGTATTATTATTGAATAATGTGTCTGCTTGAAGCTTTCTCTGTAACTGAGGCATTGTTAATGATTTTCTTCAGCCAGGAGTCTTCAGCGTCTACTAATCTGTGTCAACAGTTTTCCACTTATATTGGGAACTGATATAGTCTATTAAAGCTGTCTAATCCACAAAATTGGTGGAAATTTATTCCTGAGGTCTGTATCCTAGGGTAGATACTGGTTCAAAAGTTATGGATAATGTGTGTGAAAATAAAATTATTTTTTTCTATAACTATTCTTGAAAGATTATTCTCTCTCCATAGGACCTGTTTTAGATTTTTTTTCTGGAATTTTTGGAAGACATCTAGGAGATCATAAATGCTACCATAAGCTATTTATTGGCTAAGTTTTTCAAATACCACTTTCTGGCAAAATCAATGTAACATATGTTTAAACGATTTCTCATTGAGAAGTGGGTTTAACTGTTTAAAAAAGACTCACTAATGCATCCAGGTTGATTTTGATGTTGACCTAACTCAGATGCTTCCACTCAGCATGCAGTACTACATTGTACACAGATTCACACTTAATTAAGGAATGTATGTTGTACATAGCCCCAGATTCTGAAACTCGCACGCCTCTGAGGGAGAAGTCCATACAACAGATAGGTGTCTAACTTCCCACGATAGTACATGGAGACTTACTTAAGAGAATCAAAACCATGCACAAGACTAATGTAGATATTTACAGCTGATCTGAATATCGTTGCTAATTAGGTGTATGAATGTGGACCAAAACTACACTCCAAATGTCTGAATACAGATGTGGGTTAACATCATTAGGCATAAAGACTTGAAAATACTTGGTTCCTTACCCTAAATACATCATTATTAGTCTTCTATAACAAGACACTTTGCAGAGAATTTTGGCAGTGATTATGTGCAGAGTTGCAGAACTGATATCTATTTGGATTCTTTTTGTTTCTGTGTTAGGACAGGCCTATTTTGATTAATCTGTCTTGCTACAAAACCATGCTATCTCTTTCACACCAGTTTTCAAGAAAGCGGTTTTAGATGTTTTAGAAGACATGCTCCAGCTTGTTGGGCCAAGCTGTGTTACATCACACAGCTCCACACTCACATGAGTAACGAGAACCATGCCATCCTACACCAGTCAAGAACTAATTAAATTACCTTGCATTTCTACCCTTTCTATAAGGATAAGGATTTCCTAGTGCTACTTAAAAAAGTTGAGCAGATTAGTTTCTTACACTTTGAGCAAAGGACAAGAGAAGTTTCAAGAGATTTCAGCACAGTATTAACTATAAGAGTCAAACATATTTCTATCAGATATATAAAGATTAGGAGGGCTAAAATACAAAAAGTGAGGCAACACTTCTGCTGAGAACTTTCTCTAAATCAGAATTGCAAGGTTAGACTTCTCACTGTCCAGCATGCATTATATCATAAACATTCAACCCACAATAAATATAACTTATTTGGATACAGTTTTAAGTAGCATTAAAGATCAGTTCACACCTGAAAGGGAAATTTATAAGTATAAATCTGCAAGTCAACAAACTTCAAACCTAGCAAGCTTAAGAATGCCTTTTTCTACATGAGTAGAAAATATATTTTTAAATGGATCATTTATCAATTCTGAAGAATTCACAGAATCACAGAATAGTCATGGTTGGAAAGGACCTCTGAGATCATCAAGTCCAACCATAAAAAACAAAACAAAAAAACAAGCCATAAGCACACAACCTACTGTCTCAGCCACGAGAACATGCCCTGAAGTTCCACATCTACATGTTTCTTGAATACATCCAAGGATGGTATTCAAAGTACAAACAAAAAATTATAAGTATCCACATAATATGTGTTGGCAAACATGCAGTAAGAGGGCGTATCTGGTATACACCTGCTTTACTTAATGACAAAATTCTATTAAAACCAAAACAGAATAAAAGAAAAATAAAACCAGAGATTATTTTAAAAACAAAACAAAACAAAACAACTGTCAGTCCACCTTTTAAAACAGTTTATTTTCCTCATTAAGTCACAAATGCCTTAATAAGTTTTATTTCAATGGTTGTAGTTAAGCTCAGCCACATTAGGTGAGGCTCTGTTAGCTTTTTTTCCCCCTTTAATCTGATATGAAGGAAAGAGGAAAAAAGAGTTATGTAACACAATTATTTTTTTCTCCAGCAAGCTGTAAACCAGCATGTATTTCAGCACATCTTTATTTGCAGATCTTTTTACCAATATTGGTTCTGTGTTATAGCAAAGACATGTAACTGTAACCAGTTCTATAATCTAAAATTAATAATTAATTTTACTTTCTGGGGAAAAAAATAATAATATTAATTTTAAAAGATGTCCAAAACTAGATGGTATCAAAGCCCTAATTTAAGTTGTTCCACACCTCCAGGATTTTAATCAAAAGAAGGTCAGCTGAAATTAAGACACTAGGACATTTTATCCTATGCACATCTAGAGGATCTGCTATTGGAAATGTATATCTGTAATGATGAACAGCAGAAATACCTTCTGATAAGTATGTTTGCTTTCATGAAATATAAACTATTGCCAAATATGTGAAAAGCAAGATATTATTTAATATTTTGTTATTTTTTTTTTCTTTTATTCTTCAGTCTGCTGTTTCTTAGCTGGTTTTTCTCTTCATCTGTTCATGTTTCTCTCTCATGTTCCTCCTTCAAAACCCATAATACAATGCTTTTTTGATACGTGATATATAGTTTTCTGAAGTGTCCATAAATTTACTGTTCCATTGAATAAAAATACCAAGAACTAAAAACAAGCCATAGAAGGCTGAACAAAACCTGACTGATTACCACCTTTGGTTATTTTAATTTGCATGTTTTAATCAGTTCTGATATTTTCCTCATGAAGTACAGATTTAATAAAATCATAATTGTATAGTGACTGCAGTCAGATGACCCCAAGTGAAACACGGAGTCACTCACACAGGCAAAAAAAGCAGAAATTATGTTTCAAGCTTTACATTTTTTGTTATGTATAGAAATTCTCACAATGCAGACAGGCAAATTGTAAACGAAAAAGAATTTAATTCACAGCTGAAATCAGTGCCTTGCAGTAAAGTAGGCAATAATAAGACAAAGTATGTAATGCTTTAGCAAAAATTGCCTTTTCAATAAAAAAATATGCTAGGCAGTAATGAGCTATATTGTGTGGTGTTTAATCTGCTTTAAAAAAATAGAAAGAAATTCTTCTGCCCAGCTTCCAGGTATTAAGTCCGTACATCTTTTACGTTGACATTTCAGCTTCAGGCTATAAAATAGAAGAACCTGTTCTACATCTACTGTTTAAAACAAGAGCAGAAAAACTAAACCTCCATCAATCTGCTGTCTTTATTTTATGGCTTATCTGTGGCAAAAATGAATCATAAGAAAGATTTTTTCTGATTCCACAGACAGATCCATCAACCTGCTGGTGCCCGTGATCCACACTCTCCTGTGGAGATTGGTGGTAATGGTGCAGTACAGTACTAAACATGCTATAACATTGTGCTACTGCTATTCACCTGCAATTATAGTAAGGATCTGTAATTAGAATATGTCTAGAAAATGTGCATGCACACACCACACACCCAAAGTAATACAAATTCACGTGGTCACTTTTTCAGATCTATACCTCTTCCAAATGGCAAACTTTCTTTTAGGAGCTCTGTCAGAATGGAATCAAATAGAATAAGACAGTGATATAATTTTGAATATTTTTCAAAGGAAATTTCTTACCAAACCCTTTGAATAAATAATGCATACAAATAAAAGGTTCCTTCATGAAATTACTTGTGAGCTCTTCATGAAATAACAGTCTATGAGTTCTGAGCTTTGACTTTTCAAGTTGTGACTTCTAATAAAACAAACCCTGCACAGCTTTATAATCTCACATGTAAATTTTGGATCACAAGAGAGAGCTAACAGATGAAGTATTTGCTCACCTGAAAGAAGAAGTTCAACAGACTGAAGTCTACTTGTGATGGTATGTAGGGTGAGGATAGCAAAGGAAAGCAAAGTCGGGAATGCTTGAAAAATAAAATATTTTTAGTTAACAAGAAGAAAATTAAAACATTAGGGGAAGGATTCATTTCACATCTGAATCCCTCTCCCAAAATGGTCTCTGATTTTATCTTAATTTTTTGAACAGCCATCTCTGAAAAACTGCTGCAGCAGTTGCATGTAATCACACAATTCTTTTAGCTAAGGGCCAGTGCAGAGCACACTCAGGAAGAAGTCCCGTTGAGGTACATAATCTACTTAGGGTAAAAGGGACTGTATAGTGGAATAGTGAGTCAAATTATTTAGTGTAGTAGCTCTGCATGTAGTTCCAGCCCTTTTTTTAGATAGCTCTGTCCTGAGAGCAATTTCATAATACATTCAAACCCAGTGCCAGAAAATATCAACTAAGTGAAGAAAAAAACCTGAGACATTCTTAAAAATGATAGTTCAGTTTGCTTTAAAGCATGACACAAATGTGAGAAAAGAGGGCAGAAAAACACTCAAGTATAGTTTAGTGGCATCTATTCTATAAAGATTGTGTAAAACGTATCTTGTATGGATTATTTGGGTATTTGCAAAGCATGATAAAAACAGCTAATCACATAAGCTATCAACAACTTCCCATGAAAAGAGCTTATAGGGTTTCTGACCTGATATCATATTCATTTAATCTAATTTATGAAACTGCTCAAGGAAACATTCAACTGCTTTCTGAAAGACTGACTTGGGGATTATTGGAGCTGTATAATTGTTCAACTGATCAGACTTAAAAAGAAACACTTTGTTTTACATTAATCTTGCAGAAATGGGCAATGAATTTGAGAAATAGATTGCTGTCTAAAAGTCTTGCCAAAAAATATCTAGCTGAGAGGAACCACAACTATTTTTTTATAAGTCTCATTTTCTTATTTTCAATCTTTATTCAACATCTGTTCTTCACCACCCTCCTCTGTAACATAATTATGCAGAAATCCAGCATAAAACAGGTGGAGCAGTTAATAATAGGCAGCTTAAACATTTTTTCACACTGATGATCTGCAGATGTTTCTTTCTTTTTTTTTTTTTCTTTTTTTTTCCTTCTAATTTAATTTGTTTCTTTCTTGATCTTGTAGTATGCTCTCACAACATATGGAAATACCTGAAGATCAGTCTGGAAAGTGCACCTGTTCATAAGGCTCTTACTGTGATAGGCAGCTAATTTGAAGGGAGAATGAATTCAGTTTGTCCAGTTAAAGCAAAAGGAATCTGGTAGTATAATTTCTCACTACACTCACTCCAGGAAGACTTCCAAGCCTTTTAAAGGCATTCTGTATAGAGTTGACAGTCTTTCAGTATATGTCTATGTATATGTTTTGTTTTCTCCAAAATATGTTCACTTTGCTTTTCTGTATTTGACATAAACTCATCACATATTGCAAAAGTTATCATGGTTCCATGATAAATACTCCTCATTTTGCAATACTATTTTTCACTAATCAGCATTAGACATTTAGCCTAAAAGAGATGGGAAAATGTTATACTGACAGGTGTTCTAAAGGTCCGCTAAAATATAAGGGTTCCACCACACAGAAAAAGGGACAAGATGCTGTTTTCCCCTGAATTTCCAGATAGTTCACTGATTAATAAAGAATCTTATTTCATCTGACAAAAATGGTTTTAAAAAGTTGGGGTTAACTTAGAATTGTTAAAATTGTTGAATTTTCACTTTTGTTCTCACCTGAAAAAAAAAAAAAAAGAAAGAAAATACTGTGCAGAAGTAGAATGGATTTCATTCTATGTGATGCATATAAATAAAGCACAGTAAGTGTGATTGAACATACAACCTATTGCAATTAAAGGATTCTATTTCCAGGTTCACATAAATACCTTAGCTGAAATTATTCCATGAATGTTGAATTAGTTTACAAAAGATGAATCCAAACAAGTATGATAAGGGTGGATGTTTTCCTATGAAGTTAGTAATGTACAGCTTCTCGGGTTTGTAGTCTGAGGACTTAATAACCTGAGACTTTTTTTTGGTATTGTAACTGGTTTAATTTTATATTCTTGGTATTTGAGACAACTATTGTATATTTTCCATATTTTCTGGCAGACCTATGTAAAAACTGTTTATTTTATTATTTTTTCCAGCCTGCATGTTGCATGAATTTTTTACATTTATGTGGAATTTTACTTTCATATTTATTATACTATAGTTGGATGAGATACTATGCTTTATTAATGAGACATCACGTAATTTGATAACTCCTGTTGGAGGAAATATATTATCTATTTATTTTTTCTCAGAAGAGGTGATGAATAGTCAAAAATTAGCACAGAAGACACATGTGAATTCCTAGTTTATCTACGAAACATTTGTTCTTTGAGAGGGTCACAAAACTGCAGGTTCTAACCTGCAGGGTTTGAAGTAAAAGACAAATTATGCCATTGCAGTATTAAAGTAGGTCTGACCCAGAAGAATAAAAAAAAAGTTTCTTGACTAAAGAAAAAAAATGTGAAATATTAGCATTGTTTCTTTGTACAAAATTATACGTGGAATAGTTAAAGGTTATGAGATTATTTCATTTTCCTTTGTTCTTCTGGAATATGTCTGCTTTCTTTCTCTGGCAGAAGGTTAAAAAAGGTTAAAAATCATTTTCAAATGAAGGAAAACCAACAAACCCCAAGCAAAGCTAAAGTCCAATTTCAAATCCCCCCTTTGTGATAAGGTAAGAAAAAGTATTTGAAATATATTTTTTTTTTTTATTTTTTTTTTAACAGAAGCTGCTTTAATAATGAAAGATTACATGGATAGCTTTTGCAATGTGCCCAGTCAAGTTACCTATAAATATGTGCATATGTAACAGAAAAATTCTTTTGTAATGCAAAATTCTGCTTTGTGAAAAAATAGTATTTTCATGAAGAAGTTATTCAGCATAAGCTTGAACGGACTATCTTTATAGTTTCACTTTTAAATTATCAAAGTTGCAGAAAACTCTTTTGTTCCACACTGTCCTCACCTGCTCCCAGCAAAGGAATCAAAGCAGAGGAGGTAGCTTGGAAGCAGGCAGGAGATGCTAAAGAATGTGAGAAGAAAGTAAATATCCTGCATCTGGTATATCCTGACATTACCTTGAAAGTCTGCTTAGAACTACCTGCCATGTAGTGTGTTGCTATTTAGTGTGCAGTCATGTGTGTGTAGAAAATCTGGATTCTTGGAATTGATCCAGACAACAATTTAGAATGAATTTTCTTAGATTATCAGTGTATGTGTGATTTGAAAAAAAAAAAGAAAAAAAAAAAGAAAAAAAAAAGAAAAAAAAGAACAAACCCCACAGCATCTTCAATACAAACACCAAAGCTCTTTTGTATGAGAATGATATCATTTTACTATCATTTTACTATGGTTTCTGGAAGGGTTTTTCTGCACATGATCATAGATTGTATGAACAAAACAATAATGCAGCACTGTGTTGTTGCACTTCAAATTAGATCTTCCTCAGTTAGCTTCACACAACCTCTTCCAAGCACCATAAAACTTACTTTAGTTTCAGTATTTACTGATAAGAATTCTAGTAAATAGATACTGTAATAAGTTACTACAATGATTTAATTTGGAGTTTGATGATATTTGGCTCACTAATCGCTATGCTGATTTGAAAAAGATGAGCAATTACAAGGTCTTAAAATTAACAATATCACCAAAGTCATACCATCAAGATATCCAGAGGACATGACTTCATTACATCAGAAAGAGCAGTACACAGCACTGCTACCAACAGTGGATGTCCACTTGTTAAACTTTACGTACCTGATACATGTTAGAGCAATTCTAGGGAACTAATTTTATGCAAAACCAATCTTTCCTAGATTTAAAGTACAGGACCAGAGATCAGTAGCTTCTTGTTACTTTTTCTTCTTGTGAGAAAAAAAAATCCTTTCTATATATGAAATTCAATTTTTTTTTTTTCCTACTATTCACCAACAACAGAGATTTTGTGATTGCTGTGAAGCAGTGTTTCATATGCAATAGTAAGTGTCTAGTTATTCTAGAAACACAACATCATTTCAAGGTTATACCAAGACATGATAGCCAGCAGAAGAAAGTAATGAGGGAAATTTTCCTAGCTTGAAAATGTGTTATTTAAAAAGTTGACAAGCCTCAATTAGACACATCAATATTTTTTGGTTTCTTCTTCCATCTGGCAGTCTGCTCTATACTGAGCTTGCAGTTCACTACAAGCCCCTCAAAGAAAGATTTCCATCTTATTTTCTTAGACATACACATGATGTGCACTGGCAGATTGATATTTCACATGGTGAAATCCCTCCTGAATTATCTTCAACTTTTTTCCCCTTTATTTTCTGTT
Organism: Chaetura pelagica; assembly: GCF_000747805.2. NCBI lineage: Eukaryota > Metazoa > Chordata > Aves > Apodiformes > Apodidae > Chaetura > Chaetura pelagica. The sequence goes on along the minus strand of NW_009953761.1, from coordinate 5,204,621 downwards.
CGACATATTGTGATAATTGTCTTTCACCTCACAGAATAATAGAATGTGTGGGCTTAGAAGGGACATTTAGAGATCATCTAGTCCAGCGCCCCTAGCAGTGCACAAGGACCTTTTTAACTAGATCAAGTTGCTCAGAGCCCTGTCAAGCCTGACCTTGAATGTTTCCAGGGGTGAGGCCTCTACCGCCTCTCTGGGCATTTCTCAGGAGATCTCCAGATTTCATCAACTTTTCTGCCATTGTTGTCAAAAGTTCTCAGGAAATAAGGTTTACCTGGTATCTGCTACTTGAATCTGTAGTTTTGTAAATATACAAATACGTGGAACTCTGCAACTATTAAGTTAATGTTATAAAATACATATTTCTACACAGAAAAACTCTTCAGGCATGATAACTTAATTTAAAATGATAATGACTATTTATGGGTCTTTTATTAAAGAACTGAAGAGTTCACTGATCCCTTGTTTATAATGGAATAGAAAAATCTTCTGTGGGGGACATTTTGACATGAAAATGGTCAGAGTTCAGCATTGCAATTGTCTTCTTGCATGAGACCTTCTGTGTCAAGATACAATATATTAACTTAAAAATGCCTCAGACCTACCATACCAATAACTTTTGTTAAAAACATAGTTCATATTCAGAAGGCTTCCTAGACTGTTGAATATGCTTCAGCAATAAGAGCAAGTTATGTGTCTGTGCTGGTTTGGTGTTAGGGTTTTTTTTGGTAGTGGGGGAAGGCCCACAGCAGAAGCTCCCCCTGCTCCAAACCCAGCCAAGGAGCCATTGGAGGGACAATAGATGCACCTCAGCCATTAACGTATGAAAGGACTGCGGTAAAAGTTGAGCAGGGAAGCACTTGGGGGAGAAGAGCTGTGCTGGTGGTTGGTGAGGAAGAAGGGGAAGAGGCCCTAGTAGAAATTTCCCTGCAACCCATGGTGAGGTGGCAGCTGTGCCCCTGCACTTGTGAAGAAACGTGGTGGAACATTCCCTGAAGGTGCCAGGAGGAGTGAATTTGGCCAGTGGACTTGGATTTTGTGGCCAGTGGATTAGCTGCCAGTGGACTCTGATTGTGCAGCATTGGAAAACCCTGGCTTGAGGGGATTTGGCTGTTCAGAAGTAGCCCGTGACTTTGTGGGAAGCCCACGCTGGAGCAGCTTGCTCTGGACCTTGTGGGAAGGACTCATGAAGGAAAGGTTCGTAGAAGACTCTCTCCCATACAAGAGACCCCGTGGGGAAGCAGGGAAGGACTAAGGAATCCTTCCTCCTGAGGAGGATGGCATGGCAAGAACCACCAGCCTGTGAACTGACTCTAAACCCCATCCCCTGCCGCCTGTGCCACTGGGGGGAAGGAGGAAGAGAAACCAGGAACAAAGTGATTTGGGCCTGGGAAGAAGGGAGTGGTGAGGGTAGCATATGCAAGCCCCGCTCTTTATGTTGTCTGTGTCCTGTGTGTGTTTCATTAGTGTGAAATTATATCACATTTTTTCCCCAAGTTGTGTCTGTTTTGCCTGGGCCCTTAATCGGTGAAGAACTCTCCTTGTCCTTTCTCTCGACCCATGAGCTTTGTCCTCCTCATCTCAGAGTGTGTGAGCAGCCATGGGGCTGTTTCTTTGTTGCCACACTGGGTCCAAACCATGGCAGTGTCTTATAAAAGTCCCCAAATCCAATAAATACATTTACCATAAATGAGGATCATACTCTGAGAAGATCAAGAAAATCTGAATTATGCCCTTTGCAGTTTAGAAAGACAAACAATGACAACTGGAAGATGGCTGGTACTGATCTTACCTAGAACAGTCAAATAAGTCTTGCCTTTATTTGGAAAAAGACAGTTTTAGTAAATTCTAAGACGTTCACCATCTATAACAAACTGATATTCACTATCCAATGCTAAAAATCTTGAGCAAGCTTACAAATATGTGAATTAATAAAACATTTAAGCAAGCTTAATATTTTTGAAAATTCAGTCTGGACTTGGGTCATGGTGCAGCCTTGATAGTAAACTGGTGGTCGATCTAAAGAGAAAGACAAGACATTCATTATTCTTATACTCCTGAATTTCTGCATTATTTAATACTGTCAAACAAGAGATCTGTCTAGCTTGTTTGAGCTAGAGAAAATGTGCTACATTTTTGTCACAAATTAGTACTAATAGAACCTATCCTCCACAAATAAGACCCACAGTTTTGGTGAAAAGCATAATTTTCAGTATATTTTCAGGTCATATATCATGATTAGATGAGATGTCATATATATTTGGTGATACTATTCACATAATATGGACTGAAAAGCAAACAGCTTGCACATAGCAGACAGCTTTACCTCTCCTTATCTCAGGAAAATGATGCTACTTTCACCATGGAGATACTTGGACAAGATCAGCTCCTGAAGGAAAATTCACTAGTTCAGCAGAGTAAATGGCCCTAAAAGACTCACAAAAGTATAGTAAAGCTCTCACAACTACACTGCAGTCTCCTGGGACTGAAATTGCACCACTATAAAGAATAAAATAATCTGTGTTCTGGAGAGGCTACATTGCTTAGATAGGTAGATTAAGAAATTAGACTTTTTACATTCCCTACCTACTCAGTAGAAAAAGAGAGGCTCTTTTGAGGGATATTCAGTTCTAATTCTTAATATAGAGACAAAAACATTTTTAGAGTAAGCTTGCTCTCATATTCAGATACAAAAATGAGGAAGAAGAGTTGTTAACCTCATGAAGTTCAACAAGGCCAAGTGCAAGGTCCTGTACCTGCGTTAGGCAAACCCCAATACCTGTACAGCCTAGGAGAGGAATGTACTGAGAACAACCCTGCAGAGAAGGACTTGGGAATGCTCGTGGATGAAACAGTCGTTGTGAGATAGCAATGTGCACTTGCAGCCCAGAAAGTCAGCCGTATCCTGGGCTGTATCAAAGGAAGTGTGGCCAGCAGGTCAGGGGGGTTGATTCTGCCCCTCTGCTCCACTCTGGTGAGACCCTCCTCAAAGAGTACTGTGTCTAGCTCTGGGACCCCCAACACAAAGAATACTTGGAGCTGTTGGAAAGAATCTAGTGAAAGGCCACAAAAACGCTCAGAGAGCTGGGACTCCTTTCCAACGAAGACATGCTGAGAGAGTTGGGGTTGTTCAACCTAGAGAAGAGGAGGCTTTGGGGAGACCTTATCAATATAAACCTATAGTGTGCTTTTAAGAAAGATGGAAAGAGATTTTTTACCAGGAGCTGCGGTGAAAGAACATGGAACAACAGTTTTAAACTGAAAGAGGATAGGTTTAATTAGATATAAGGAGAAATAATAATGAGGGTGGTGAGTCCCTGCCCATTGTAGGGGGCTTAGACTAGATGACCCATAAAGGTTTATTCCAATCCATACAACTTTATGGTTCTATGTTTATGTAGATTATTTATGTTAGCTTCTTGATTCTTTATTACTATGAAGTTGTTACAAAAGACAACCTATAAATTATATTTTCTCTTTTTGCTGATTGGTTGCAAAACTGTCAAGCCAAGTAAAAAGTGATCTGCCCATGCTGAGGTCTTCACTTTTCAGATATAAAAAATATATGACAGTTCATAGCTCAACCAGAATTAGAAAATTTAACTAGAATTGGAGTCCTTTGAGACACAGGCTACCAAAAATACATTAATTTAAAGTTGAGGCACTCAGTTGTTTTCTGCTGATGGGGAAAAAAAAAAAAAAAAAAAAAAAAAAAAGAGAAATCTTAAGTCAAGAGCTTAATGCACTACTGGGAGGTACTCCGATACTGCTGTGATGAGTATCAACAGAATGAATGGGAATATCTAATACATAATAAAAGTAAGGTGGGAAAGGGTTGACTCTCAGAGAACTATCTGCTCTTTTTGTGATAATTTGGCAGCATACCATGCATACGTTTGGGTTTTTTTGTCTGTTTTTTTGTTTGTTTGTTTGACTATGCAATGATGATAGTAACCCTCTCTTTTGAGCTGTGCCCATCTGACAGGCCTTATTTCTTCAGAAAGGGATACATGCCTTTCACTTCCAAATTAAAAACATGGCTGGAAGGTCCGGATAAATTTAAGTTGCTACATTTTGCCAAACAAACAAAAATGCTAAGCATAAGCATGAAGTAACTAACATGAACAAAACTAGAAACAAACCATCCTTCTGGATGATAGCATTCTGGAATGAGTGCAGGATAAAGATTAATATATAAAAGATAAATTGTGAGGTGGATCACAGAGTTACTGTTACACTTTTTTCTTGTTGGACTCCTGTTTTGAAAAGCAAATGTAAAAACATAAACAAAAAACACTCTGATAAAAACAAATCAAACCAAACAAACAAACAAAAAAAAACCAAGCCCCCCAACGTTAAAAGATGTTTAATGCAGGAAGGATTTAAGGCCATTAACCTTGACAGAGCTCTCTTTGCCCTAAGCAATCTTTGTGTTTTCATAATAGGAGCCAACAATGTTCATTTGGAGACTGAAATGGAAATACAACCGTATTTTGCTCATGGAATAGTACTCATGTTTTGTTAAATGTACCCACTTAGTCACTGCCATAGACTTGCTTTCCCAATGCACCTTAAGAGAAAGAGCAATTATTCAAATGTGGAAACTTCATACAATTTATTTTTTTTATTGCTCATGTATTCTGGTAATTTAGGCTGTGTCCAGGATGTAATGTAATCACCTTCAAATGTATTGCTCTAATCTGTAAAGAACTGCCATGAAGTTGCAAACTTAGACTTCTAAAAAGAGAAAATTACATAGCTGTAAACAAGGGAAAAATACTATATAGAATTCTTGCTAGAAATTGAAAATATGATTAGAAGCAATGTTTCTGATCAGAGGGAGTCAAACTAATAGAATTTATTTAGCCAGGAACAAAGAATAAGAAAGGGAAAAGCATAGGGAAAAGTGGTGAAAAGATTAAAAAGACATGCCTTATGCAAAATAGGAAAAAAAGATGATCAAAAGCTAAAAAGCTAATTATGCTATCAGAGATAGAAGCAGCGTGCCATAATTAAGAGGTAATAAGAGAAAAAATCAAATAGCAAGGTGAACAACAGTATATTATTAGCAGGAAT
>NW_009953761.1:5163841-5199400 GCF_000747805.2 Chaetura pelagica | reverse complement strand
AGGAATGATAAAAAATACTAAATCAGAAAGACAGAAAAGGTGATAATACAAGAAAAATTATGCAAGAGCACCAAACATGTGAAACAGAAGGACTGTTAATTTTAAAATGTTAGGGGTGAAATGCCATGTAATGATTGGATTAAAGGAGTGTGCCAGAAGTCACATGAATGTTACTAGGAGTGATTAAGAGTAATCAGAAGATGAAAAAAATGAACTGATTTGTTTTAAAAAAGAAAAATCAGGAACTAAGAAAAATAATGGTGGAAAATTAAATAAAACTCACAGAAAGAACAATCTAAGCCATTTGAAAACACCACTAATATCTGTACAATCTAACTAAATGTATAGTTATACATGTATATATATATACTTCTACATGCATACTTTGCGCCCATCAACGGTACATGAAGTATTACACCAAAATGCATGTATAATAGTAATACAATCCTAAACCATTCAGCTGTATCACAAATTATAATTATCTGGGACACTAAAAGATCATGGCAAAAGCTAATCTAATAAGTCTTCCATTATCCTTTAATACTTTAAAACTGTGCTATGAGCTAAGCAGTTGTCAAAAATGAGTTCTGTTTACACCGAGCTATCAGTGAAATAAACAGAGCTCACTGCTGAGCTCTAATTACAAAAACAAATTTTTGTCTCTGTAATCGAGCCGAAAACCTTGGTCTTTTTCTCCTCCTGCCCCCCCTTCCACACTTCCCCTGTTTCCATCAGATTTTATGCTTATTGGAGGCACAAAGGCAGATGAAAGTACATATGTAATTTGTTGAGCAGATAAGAATTGTAAGAGAGGGGACATAATAGAAAGACCCTAGCAGATAACGCTGATTAGCTGCTGCCTTGCAGTGATGAGGTCACGGAGAGCACAGCGACTACTTTATACCAGATATTGTATTTCACTTTAACTCAGCTAATGGCATACTCCCGTCTCTCCAAAGTGCAGTGGCTAAAGTGTGGTCTACCAGATAAGTGCAACCCACAGCTAAACTCCTTCAGAAGGGAGGTACAGACTGCAGAGGTTATGCAGAGAGGCACAGGGAATCTGTACTCTGCTCAAGATCATATGGACTGTCGTTCTCTATATCTCCACATGGCGTATATAAAATCTGCAGTTGTATACACTCCACCTTACGGAAATATTTGTAGAAAGTTGAGTGCACACAGATTCACGGACTGTGCAATTAGTATGTCTGCATCAGAAGGCTGAGTTCAGGTTTCATATTGTGAAGCACTGCCCATATGAATGTCCAAGATGAACTGAAGTGGACTAGCTCACTACATACCACGTCTTGTAAGTTTCTATTAGTTCCTACTGGGGAAAGATCACTTGGTATTCTTTTTGCAGCAGTGAAGTCTTACGTTGTTAGGCACTTTGATGTCCAGCTCCCCATTTCCCAGCCCTCTTGCCAATATTTTTCTTCTATTGCAATCACAGATCATGTAGTGTTTGGCACCAATACAGATGTTCATGCCTGAATATGAAATGCTGACTGCATAGTAGCAGCCATGGTTGCGTGTTCCATCACTTCTCTACAGATATGTAATTCATTTCTTGGAAGAAATGCTATTACAATGCAACTAAATATAACACAGCTCCTCAGCAGGTATCACTGTGGTGAGAATAGCCCATCACAGTCAGACTGTAAAAATTTGTTTTACACAAGCCAGTCTCTGCTTGTTCACTGTCAGAGACAATACATTTTGCATCATCACTTACGTTGTTTTCCTTCTCTGGCATGATAGTTACAATCTAAATTTCTCAGCTCTGTGCCCCAGGGACTAAAGCTATCAAAGTACAAGGAAAGAAAATATGCTAATAAAAATGCAATACCAACCCATCTCATGAACAGAACCAGTCACCTTTGATTTCAAGCATGCTCACAGCCCTATCCAAGACAGCTGCCAAATTACTACTTTAAAAGACTGAAAGCCCACATGAGAAAAGCTCTCGTTTTATGAGTGTCTGGTACCTAACACACAGCCTAGTAAGGGTAAGAATACTGATTCATTATAACTAGTACATAGTTTTGCATATAGAACTCAAATCCAGAAAAAGATTACAGAAAAACTTTATTATGATGGCAAAGTGTACTGTTCCTTTGAATGATGAATTACAAAAAAAACCCTGAAAAAATCCAATTAAATCTACTTTGTTCCTACTTCCTACAAAACTACACTAGATCTAAAAATTTAAGGCTCATTTAAAGCAAATGGAGTGGGTCATTAACAGCTTATTGATGATGTCAATCAACTGGAGAAGTGGGAAGAATTTAAACACATGCAAGTACTGGCAGTCCTCATGCCTGATATTTTTCTTCTTTTTCTACTAAGAAGAAAAATTTGGGCTTGCACCCCTGCTGGAACTAGAAATTCCTTCCAGTATAGATTTCCATTTATAATTATTTAATAAAATATGTCCTCTTATGCAGAGATGTTAAGAGACCTCAAGCCCTAGAAGTGAAATGTCTGCCTTCTTTATCTAGACTAATTAAATACAAATAATTTAGAAGTTTCCTATTAGCACCTTGGGATTTTTAACGTATTTGACTAGGTGCATTGTTTATTTCATTTGCAAAATCTGGCTGCTACAGATGTTGGAATCTTTAAATTTCTTTTCAACTTGTTTTTTTTTGTAGTACATGTGACCTCATTAATGTTTACAAATATGTAAGGGGTGAGTGTCAGGGGGACGGAGTTAGGCTTTTCTCAGTGATGACCAGTGATAGGACAAGGGGTAATGGGTGTAAATTGGAGCATAGGAGGTTCAAGGTGAATATCCGAAAAAATTTTTTTACTGTGAGAGTGACAGAGCACTGGAACAGACTGCCCAGGGAGGTTGTGGAGTCTCCCTCACTGGAGACATTCAAAACCCACCTGGATGAGTTCCTGTGTGATGTACTCTAGGTGACCCTGCTCTGGCAGGGGGGTTGGACTAGATGATCTTTCGAGGTCCCTTCCAGCCCCTAAGATTCTATGATTCTATGATTCTATGATACAAGTCTGAATTTGTTGTTGGAACGCAAATTATTTCACAGTAGCCATTAATAGTTCGTAAGAAAATGCACTATTCTTTGATATACGTCTTCTAATTGTCCAATTTAAGATGGGAGAGTGTGGAGTCATTACTCTAAAGGGAAGTAAAATGTGAACAGAAGTCCACTGTTTGCTCAGTTCAGAATGATGAAACTATACATTTGCTTGGGTAGTTACTAGCAAAATGGGACTGTAATACAAACAAGGAAGAATAAATAATGAATAATAGTGGATCTTTTAAGCTCTCATCTGGAAATAAGATTTATAATTAAGATGTTTCCTTTAAAATATTATTTGATATGATAGATAATAGATTCCATCTTGCTATGGATCTATTTTGGTAATTTGAAAATCTAACTTTCTGTTTAAATTTTAAGACCTACATTTTTTGCACACTGAGAATGAGTATTCACTCATTCTGCATGCAAAGCAAGTAACTTACATTAAGAAGAGAAAATAAAATAGGACAAAATTGAAGGGACAGATATTGTAGAGTTTGACACTATCTTTTAACATCTTGCCTATATCTAGTAGAAACCTTTATTTAAAGGATGTGATTTTTTTTAGAAGACAAATTAAGACCTTTTATTTTTGTTGTTGTAGCATCTATGAAAATGCACATAAAAAAATCTGTGCCAGGATGTATCTAATTCTAGAAAGATGTGTAAACATCAAGAGATTAAAGTAACTGTCCCCTTCGTCATTTGGTCAAAAATAATATTTTTACCCAGAAGTGTAAAAAAACCCATGTTAGTTGCTATCTTTTTTTTTTTTTTTTTCTTTAAGCAGCTTTGCAGCGTGGATTCCTGATCTTTCGGGCTAACAAATGTCACTAGAAAAGACAGAAGTAGTCTTCTCCTTTCTTTAGACTGTGGTTCCACAATATAGAAAGCTAAGCCAGAGTAGTACTACCTGGCATCCACTCTGAATTAGTTTCTACCCTGTTTGAATGTTACCATGAGTAGGTTCAAGTGGTTAAAAGAACAGAAAAAAAAATCCAAGTTGTTGTCTTTAATCTCACCTTCAAGAACTGGACCCTTTGTCCTTTTAAAATCTCCATCTGGAGAAAAGGGAATGTACCATGTTGATGGAACCAGGGCTGTTTTATCTGATTTAGACCAATTAAAATTGTAAAAGTAACTTTCTAACATTGGAGAGGCTGTGACCGACCATATGCTTATCATGAACTAGCACTTTTCATGGACAGTAAGTCACATTTTTATCTCTCCCTTTAATTACAGTTTTCCTTCTTGTTTAAACACATTAATGCCTTCCTAGGAATTGTCCTTCTTGTTTCCACCATCAAAGAAAGCCTGTCACAGAAGAGATTTCTAGGGTGCAAATTCTTCAGAGTGAGCCCTCCCTATGCAATCCAGGACCACGAGATATATGCTTGCTGTATGCATTGCAAAGACAGCATAGGTATAGCTGCTACTCTGAGCAACAAACTGATGGACCTTAGTCTTACATCTGCGTGAGAAGTAAAGTCATCTGAGGGGTGTCACAGAATCTGAAGGTTAAAAAATAACTGATTCAGGGTCTTCTGGTGGAAGAAGGATGTGATGATGGAAGAAAAAAGATTGTTTTGAAACTATATATTTGCATGTTGGGTTTTTTGCTTTCTCAAATTATGTATCATATCCTTGTTTAAGTAGTAAAAAGTCTTACGATTTCATTAGACATCCAGAAAAAAAGAACAAGAATTCCTTGGTTTTACCTCAATAAATATTGTCTCTTTTTTTTTTTTAAGTTGGATTTTATAGCAATGATCCTTGCAGTGATCTCTTCCAGTTCATACTATTGTAGTTAGCATTATGTAGAAATCAGAGTCAAGGACACAAGCTTAAAATGGACAGAACAAGAAAACTAGTCATTTAAAGGACTAGCTACCAAAACCTATCATATCAACAATTCATATTTTCTACGGGTTCTCCTAACTTGCAATGCCAGTTCAAGAACCTGGCCATAACATTTAAAGCTTTACTGAGCAGAATGCATCTGAGAATAATTCTCTGTTCACTGCACAATGAGACAGCTGTGTCCCTCCAGGCCACTCTCACAAGTGTGAAGCTCTGAAGACTAGAAATAAAATGTTCTCAGTTGATGGCTGTTGTTTGATGGAAAATACAGATCACAAGAAATAAACAAGGGCTCCAGTCAGATTCTCCTGCACTGAGGAAGTAATGAAGCCAAGAATAATAATGAAAGTGAACAAAACCAGAAGCTAAACAGAAGTAAATAAAACCTGCCATGTCTATAGGCTAAGGGCTGCAAAGCCAAGCCTGTCATGAACACCTCCATGGCTACATCAAAATTGTATGGTGTAGATCTACTGAGATGTACATATTGATTCTAACTCCCCGTCCACATACCGAATTCCCAATTTTTACATTAAAAATAGGGTACAATGAGACACAAATGAATTCAACAGAGGTGTGGGGTCCCATTCTGGATTTTTTCGCAGTAAGCAGTTAAACATGAGGAGGTCTCACAGCTAGGCTGTGTTGACACCTAAATGATTGAGGTTGTTGGTTCTCACAAGCTGTTTTATGAGGCAGCTGGAAATGTGATTAAGAGGTAGGTAAGATCTGAATCCTACAGACCTTAGTGAATGAATATGCTGTATCTTCCTTTGTCTTTTTATTAGAAATATAATTCTAAATTTTTGTTTGCATCTTCACACATTTTACAAGGAAAGAGTTTGATATAACACTACTTTTAAATGTTATTTATTATTTGCGCAAAATCTCTCTCCTTGCACACAATTCCTGCAAAATAGCTGGAAGAGCTACTTTAGAATCAAAAGTATTTCTGCTGCATAGAACAAATGGCAGGATATGCTTGAAGAGTTACACGGCTGGCAGTCACCACTGAGAATAAAGCATATAATGCTAATTCTCAGCATGCATCAGGGTGGAATTCAAGCTCAGCTGAACAGAGTTGCAGGTATCCTTGTCTACCTTTGAGCTGTTCAAACTGACAGTGCAGTGTACCATAGCTTTACATTCAAGCCTGTTTTGTTCTTTTCAGTAACAAAAACCTGAATACAGAAATGATGGCATTGTTCATTTGAATCAGCAAGCAAGCTATTAACAGGACATGGCTGAGTCAAATATTCCCCGAGTTTCAGGTTTCATTTTAACTTCTTTTTAAAACAGAAATGGAAAGAAGTTTGTTTTCTTGTGGTTCCAGATGAAGGAATTTAAAATAAATATATATTGCAATTGAATGAGAAACTAAGAAAAAAATGTGACACCTCTCAAATATACTGAAAGACTCCTATCCTTGTTACCCTGTGATTGACACTCTGTGGACCTCCAAATGTTGATTCATTCTCTATGGATTCTTTGGCTGGATCTGAGTTGGTAAATGTGAAAAGTGTCACAGCAGGAAACTGTCTATATCGTGTAACTACTCTACTTCTAATGTCCATACGGCTGGAATGATACTGGGTATGCCTTAGGCATAGGAGCCAGCTATCATTCTGGAAGGCTATTTCTGACATGATTCAGAAGTCAGTGAAGTCAGGAATCACAGTGCTGTGATCCTTCTGCTTAGTGTAATGCTCTTCTTGGATTTTACTTTGGTCCTTCACAAAAATTCTATGTGAAAAAGAGCCTTGATGATTACAAAAGCAGGCGACTTTTCTGTGCTGCAGGGTAAAAGAGACTACAAGTATGTCTGTTGCCAGACCAAGGAGCTTGATTTCAGGGTCGGAGAACCCTTGCAAGTCAGAGTGTCTATGGTTATGAGCACAAGGTTAAGAGGGTGTTATCTTGTAGGATCTGAGCAATGGTGAATAAAGCTGTATTACCAACACACTTTGTGTCTTCTCCATTTACTTTGTGACTCTCCATTTACCAGATCTAGCTATGAAGCTTCAGTAAACCTCATGAAGCTATGGCAACTTAATTAGGAGCCAGAGCAACCAAAATGGATCTTGGCACAGAACATAAAGCAGACATAGATATTGTGTGGATAAGCAGCCTAAAGCATTGCTTTGATGGAAGACCTCCACAGTGCATTGGTGAACACCAGAGCGTGTAAGACACTTGTACTTTTGTCTTAGGCTACACTGAAGCACTCTGAAAAGTTAATCTTTATCAATTAAACAGATGAATTTAAATATTTGTTTAAACCACTATATGGATATTCTTATACTCTCATTGTTACACTTATTTTTTTCTTATTTTTATTTTTTTAAATTTTTATTCTTATTCAGAACTCAAATTCTCCTGATTCACTTTGCTCCCATTCATTTTGGAAATTATTTAAACTCAGCCAAAGTAAATGTATTTTAAGCCCAAACAAATGTATCTACACAGAGATTTAAAGTTATTTGTCTCACCCATCCATAATGTCAATTTGGACAAATTTTCACAGCTGCTCCAGTGTAGGAAAAGGCAAAAATATTACGACTTGTGTTAGAATGAGGATAATAATAACAACAACAACAATAATAGTAGTAATAATAATAATAATAAAAATAAAAATAATGGATGCTTGTATTCCTGAGTGGAATTCAGCAACAATGACTTGTGAAAGATCTGTAATGGTACTTTTCAAAGTACTGGAAATGTCAGTCCAAATTATAACAGGGTAAGGATCAAGCCTAAAGTAGGCACTTGGCCAAGTGTGTGGCAAAGGAACAATAAAAATATCATTAAAATATTGTCTTTTATATGCATAATTATTTTTATATCAAGTAAAAATGAACATTGCCACTATATATACTTAAATGTTACTCCTATTTGCCCAAACTCCCAGGAACCGCGAGAGCAAAAATCAGGAGGTGAAAATATGGAAGTGTTGACAATCACTTGACACTGCCAACATAATCTGGTTTATTCTTCCAGAAAAGAGAAGAAAAGCATTGCATTTTCACTTGAGTGTTAGTTACAGGTATAGCTATTAAGTATCTTTCATAAAAATTCTTTACGAAGAGGCAGACTTGAGTAAATTGAATCACAAGTGTAAGATAAAATTCAAGATGAAAATGAGACAGCTATACATCGCCATAACTGATCAGGAATAAATGTGTTGTGTTTTTTTTTCTTTTCTTTTTTTCCTTTCTTTCTGTTATAGCCTAAGAAAGAATTAAAAATTACATCTCATTTCCACAACATTTCCATAGTTCTGCAGAGATTTTGTCTCTACTTCCTGATTTTAGACAGTAAAGATAACATATTTTTGGGGGGTTGAAAACTGACTTAGATAAGAGGACATTATACTTTAATTAGTAGCCAAGGAACTGTTTGTAATGAATGGAACACATCTAAGACAGGTAGGCATCATGCAAGCTAGCATAGAAAAAAGGCTGGTGACATTTGAATTGATTATAAGACAGTGTGTTTAAATCAAAGAGAAGTGACAGGCATAGAAAAGCAGGTAATCTCAGATAACTTGTCAACTAGAGTGAAGTCACAAACTCAAAAAGGAAAAAAAAAAAAAAAAGGATAGGGTAAAAATTAACTGTATGTGGAGAGGGAATAGAAAAGAAAAAGTTCAGCAAGTAAAATTGCCATTGAACAGGGTACATAAAAACTGATAAGCAGGTTGAAACCAAAATAAAATATTTACTTGATTCTATACATCTTTTAAGTTTCAAAAATAAGAACTGCAGCAGCTGGTTCTAAATGGAGAATGTGATGTAACAGATACCTCACAGAAACATTGAGAAGAAAATACCCATTGGAATCCAGTGTAATTATAATGCCAACATACAAATTATATAGGAATGATGAAGTACATTACACTTAAAACAACCAGTTGAAGGGTTCACAAGAGGATTAACATTGCTTACTAGATTTATTTCTAAGCATTCAACAGGCCAGGTTGAAAATGTTTTCATCTATGTGGTACACTGTAATGCTGGCCATAAAGCACTCGAATCTATTGTCTCTGAAGAAAAGAAAAAGGCAAAAAAATTATCACAGTAATGTTCAACTTAAAAAATGGGAACCACCTGAACATGACAAAGTTTTTTAAAAGGAAATTGAAAAGGACAAATAAAAGACTAAATGCTTGCAGGTAGCATGACAGATTGCTTGAAGATACTATATTGGGAGTTCAGAGTAACTGTATATTATTATCAAAAACACTTTTAAAGGACATAAAAATAGCCAGCATAGTGAAACAGCAGAGTAAAAGAGGCCATTAGAAGTAAAAAGATACCCTTAAAAAAAAGTGGGAATTGTGTGCAAAACAGGAAGAGAAAAATGCATAAATCAAACAATTAAAATGCTATACTATTGTAGGGAAGGATGAAAAAGGTTTTGAAGATCATTTGTTGATGGCATAGCAAGTAATAAGGAGATTTTTTACCAAAAAGTCTGAAAAAATGAAAACCTGCCAGAGAATCAGTGAATCAATAGGGTTGACAGAAAATGAGTATATAATGCAGCACTGAAAGAAGATACCCACCTCTCAAAAAAAAAAAAAAAAAAAAAAAAAAGAAAAAAAAAAGAAAAAAAAAAAAGGTTTGAAAAGAAGGAGCCCAGGGAGATTCCCACAATGGAGTTATTCTGGGGATAGAAATGAGTCATAAAAACTGCCTGCCTGTAACTGTAAGATTAATAGACTAAGTTTCAGAGAAAATTGGTAAAATTACTTCTAACCTATAAGCAGACCATATGGAACCCAAATATGAAATTGGAGTGTTGTAATATTATCACTTAAATTACCTTTGGTACCAGACAAATGTGAGTTGTAAAATCTGAGAGTGATTCTGAAGAGTTGCAGATAGATGTTATGCTATTGAATGACTACAGTAAAATGGCACATGAGAATCAGTGTCAAAAAATGCAGGTAATGTACATGATGAAAAACAGTAATAACTCTCAATACATAAACTATGGACTCTAAAACAGATCTTTGCATTATTCTGGACATGACATAAATGAAGATGTCAGCTCATAGCTCATCAAGAGATCAGTTAGAATAAAAAGAAATATTGGAAAAGGAATAGAGATTAAAACACAAAACATTGCTCTGTTTAAAGCCACAGCTGCTGTGTCTAGTCTTCTGTATGTAATTCTGCTGATGCGATATTCAAAAGATTATAATAGAACTGAAAAGATGAAAAAGGGCAGTAAAGATGATCAAAATTATGAAAAAGCTTTCATAAGAGAAGACATATAATAGACTAAGATTTTTTAGCTTGGAGAAAACACAGCAAGGGGAAAATATGAAAAGATTTTTTTGAATTATGATTGTCACTGAGGAGACTAATGGGAAAATAATTGTTTACTGTTTCTCCTAAAGCAAGAACTAGGCACTGTCAATGAAATTACTGACTGGCAGGTTTCAGTCAACAGCAGTATGTTTGCACACACACTTAAGTATGTTGTGGAGGTCATTGCACAAGACATTATGGATGCCAAAGGTCCATAAAAAAAACTAGAAAAATCAGTGGAGCAAAAATCCATCTAAGTTTGATAGAAAAATGTAAGGGTTTTGTTGTTTTCCTGCATTCTTTTATTAGGACCTTTAATTGCGTGGGGGTGTAATTGTCCTAAAGTCTTCACGCGATTACTGGAAAGTGACAGAAAATTCTACAAAGTGACTCAGATGTTGCATCTAGGGGGATGATTGTATTACCTTGAGCTGGTATAAGTGAAGGGCATACATATAGTACAGTTGCCCTAGATTGTCTGATGACTTGTAGTTCGTTAGCTCACAGTAACTTCCATGCCTCAACCTTCAAGAGACAGGGTTGTTTTCACATATTTTAAAATTCCTACAAATTAATATCTTACACACTAAAGAAAATGTTTAAATCAGTGTCTAGTCACTGAATCAGTGCTTGCAGTGCCCCTTCCCAGAAATTTTTATTACTCTTGCTTTTATATCCATTATTCTCAATGTCAGAGAGCTATTTTTAAGTACTAGCTTAGTTCAGTTTAATAAAAGATATTAAAATATCTACACCAGAAAAATTAAAATAATTCCTAATTTAAAATCAAATGCATATGTAGCTAACTTCATGAATGCTATGTTCTATTGTTTTCAACAATAGAATAATCCTAATATTTAATTCTTACATTTATTAAATTGAAGTTTTCTGGTTATTTTCTATGAAAGCAAATAAAAAACTTAACTTTCAGAAAGCTGAGGGATCTAAAGCTGAAATTAGAATAATGTTAAGGGACTAAATTGGTCATTATTGACTCTATTGAGGTATAACTGGTAAAAGACATCATACACAGATAAGAAAAGCTGTGTAAAGCTGTAAATTGAAGAAAGTTTGACATTACTTCCAGAAATACACACTTTTGCTTTCACATTCTATAAACTAGACAAGATTGCAATATTTTGTGAAGTGTAAATTTAACTGTGAATAGCAAAGCATAAATTAGTATAATGGGATCTTAATCTGAATCACATTTCCCATTATTGCTGAAATAGAAATTTATAGGCTTAAGGGTTTCACAAAAATCTTGGGGTTTTCAATTATAAAACAAGTGGGGGTTGTTTATTTGTTTGTTTGGTAAGAAATGGATTCTCCATCTTCTCTTCCTTTGTAAAAGTAATAAATTCTTAAAAAATAAAGGTTGTGTTGTGGATAAGAAAAGAAGAAACTAAACTATTAGAAGAAAGTAATAAAATAGCCCCAGGTAAACTGGCTACCTTGAGGGGAGATGAAAAATAGTTTAAAAAGCCCAAACAGATTATATCTTTACTTCACACTTGTTTACAGTTAACACAGTTGAAAGAGAACACATGAAAGCAAAGGACAGCCAAAGGTATTTGACTGATGTAGAACACGTAAGATTTTCCCTCTGAGATAGTTCTGAGGGGCACTTGCACAGTTAAATTGTTACTACTATGGTTACTCTGAACATGAGAAGGTATGTAACACATTCTTGACAATCCTGTTCAATTTGCTGAAAATGCAGCTCAGTTTTTATCTGTTTGAGTCTTGTAAGAAAGCAGTCTGTGTTCACTGTCAGTAACACTGATGCTGAATAGCAGCTTGTGAGACCAGATCTGTATTGTGAAGCTCTGCTGGCAAAGCTATGTCACCTAAGTGTGAGGGAAAAAAAATATTAAAAAATACAACTTCAGTTCATAAAGCTGTTTGGCAGAAAACACTGACATCCATGTAGCAATATGAATGCATATTTAATTTAGGGACACAGTGCAAAAAAGGTCAGAATGACACCTCTTTGTGCCAGCATGAGCAATGTCTCCAGCAGCTGGCTCTGGTGATTGAGATGAGAGTGGCAAGTGTAGTCCTGCAGATAAACCTCACCTTACCACCAGTGCTGGCGCATACCACAGTGGGTGTGATACAACATGATAGACTACAAGTATCTTATATAAATATTTACTTAGATTTAATAGGCTTGCTACTGTATGTTTATGAAATGCCAGTTGATTCTTAAATGTATTTGCTAGGGATTAACAGCTATGCCAGAATCCATTGATATTTAATGAACATGCAAGAACTGCCTTATGTGTAATAAGAAGTTATGTTTAATAAGATCATGAATTGCTTCAACTCACTAAATGGTAAAAATTTACTGAAGATTAATACTATGTAAGGTACAGATATCTTATACAGAGGTTAATCCTTAAATTAGTATGTTTCTATTCATCCCTTGGTATTTAATTAACTTAAATTACAATAAATCCAGTAGTCAGATAAATATGCTAATTTATTTTAAACTTACACAGAAGTCCTTGCAATCTAAGACCATCCCTTTCATTTCAGTAAAACATGTCAGCACATTTAGCTTTCTAGAAGCCAAGGTACACATTGATCTCAGATTCTAATTTTAATCCTCCGACGCAATATATTTTATTGTTTCTGGTGCCAGCAATTTGGACATAAGAATCCCAAAGAAAAGCCAAATAGATGAATGTTTAAGCAACAAAAAAAAAAAAGTCAGGAAATATAAGCCTTACATAGGCTTCTAATTTTGAGTGAAGAAACAGCTCCCAACTGCAAATACCTGGAAGAGGGAACAGCTGTGTAAATGGAACTAATATTTCTCACATGCAGGAGAGATTCTCTACATCATGACTCTGATAAAATGAGAAAGATTTGCTGAATAAATTAATGATGATCATTCCAGAATAACATTGGACTGGTTCCATTAACATCTATAACATAAATAAGAGACGCAGATGGCCAAGAAGGCCAAGAGCATCCTGGCCTGCATCAGAAATAGTGTGGCTAGCTGGAGTATAGAAGTGATTGCACCCCTGTACTCGGTACTGGTGAGGCCACACCTCAAGTACTGTGTGCAGTTCTGGGCCCCTCACTGCAAGAAGGATGTCAAGTTGTTGGAGTGTGTCCAGAGGAGAGATACCAAGGTGGTGAAAGTTCTGGAGAATAAGCCCTATGAGGAGAGGCTGAGGGAACTGGGATTGCTCTGTTTGAAGCAGAGGAGGCTGAGGGGAAGCTCTACTACTACCTGAAAGGAGGTTGTAGGGAAGTGAAAGTTGGCCTCTTCTCCCAACTGAACAGTGACAAGAAGGAAGGAAGTGGCCTGAAGCTGCAGCAGGGGAGGTTTAGACTACATATTAGAAAGGACTTCTTTACCAAAAGAGTGGTTGGACAGTGGAACAGGCTGTCCAGGGAGGTAGTGGAATCACCATCCCTGGAAGTGTTTAAAAGAAATACAGATGTGGTGCTTAGGGACATGATTTAAGCACTGAATAGGTAGATTAGATTATGGTTGGTGGATTTAGGTTATGGTTGGACTTGGTGATCCTCAAGGCCTTTTCCAGCCAGGGTGATTCTGTGATTCTGTGAAGTGGAAGACAAAAATTTGGGATAAACCATGGCCAGTGTGCAAAAAGCTGGTTCCTGTAAAAACACTGAATTGCAATTAATCTTTCTTAACTTTAGGTATGTACAATTGCTGAACTATATCTGAGTTAATAATATTTTTCTCACAGGAGAGAGGAACAAGCATTTGAGTGCTTTATTTGGCTGAAATAAGTCTAATGAATTGTGATCCAGAAGTACATGTTCCTCTCCTCACTCATCAACTAATTAACCATAAAGAATCAGGGTAACTAGCTAGGTAGGTAAGATGGTAGGTGAAACGTTAGGGACAGTGTTTCTGACTACTAGCGCCCATGTGCCGTTCCTCAAGGGTCTGTAATGGGACAGGGGACCAGTGCTGCTTAACATCTTTGAGTGCACCCTCAGCAAGGTTGCCAACAACACCAAACTGTGTGGTGTGGTTGACACACTGGAAGAAAGTGAGGTCATCCAGAGGGCTCTTGACAGCCTTGAGAGGTGGGCCCACGCCATCCTTATGGAGTTCTACAAGGCCAAGTGCAAGATCCTACACCTGGGCCAGGACAATCCCAAATACAAATACAGGCTGGGTGGAGAATGGATTGAGAGGAGGAGGACTTGGAGGTGACAGTGGCCAAGAAACATGATCCAGCAATGTGCACTTGCAGCCAGGAAAGCCAACAGTATTCCGGGCTGCATCTAAAGAAGCATGGGCAGAAGGTCAAGGGAGATAACTCTCCTCTGCTACTCCACTCTCACGAGATCCCACCTGGAGTACTGTGTCCAGTTCTAGAGCTCCCAGCACAGAGAGGACATAGAGCTCTTGGAACATGTCCACAGCAGGGTCATGAAGATGATCTGAGGGCTAGAGCACCTCTCTTATGAAGACAGGGTGAGAGAATTGCGATTGTTCAGACTGGAGAAGAGA
The DNA here is from genome assembly GCF_000747805.2 of Chaetura pelagica. Classification (NCBI taxonomy): domain Eukaryota; kingdom Metazoa; phylum Chordata; class Aves; order Apodiformes; family Apodidae; genus Chaetura; species Chaetura pelagica. Next base: position 5,184,662 of record NW_009953761.1, on the reverse strand, counting down.
AAGCTCAGGGGAGACCTCATAGTGGCATTCCAGTACCTGAAGGGAGCTACAGAAAAGCTGAGGAGGGAGGTTTTACAAGGACATGTAGTGATAGGACAAGGGGTAATGGCTTTAAACTGGAAGAGGGGAGATTTAGTTTAGAAATAAGGAAGAAATTCTTCACTGTGAGAGTGGTGAGACACTGGAACATTGCCAAAGAAAGCTGTGGTTGCCCCCCTGCTAGGCAGTGTTCAAGCCAGATTGGATGGGACATTGAAAAACCCGGTCTAGTGGGAGGTGTCCCTAACCATGGCCAGGTGATTGGATCTCAATATCTAAGAATTCCAAATTTTATTACTTTTGGAAGGGAATGAAATTCAACAAAATCACATGACCTGCAACGGTGTAGCACTTTCTTGCTTCTTAAGAAATCAGAGTGTTTTGATTATTTTTTTTTCCCCTGTGTGTGTTACATGTTATCTTCCCACACCTTAAACTTCTAATTCTCTTTCTTTTTTTTTTTTTTTTTTTTTTTTTTCCCTGTGACTCCTTCTCTCTCTGTCTTTCCATACTTCTGCATATGAGAAAAAGAATCAAGTTTACAATAAGGAAAGCAGCTTCGTGGTGCATATCTTTCCAATGTGCTTGTAAAAAGTTTAAATATAAGAGCTCTTTCTAATAAATGATGAGCCAGCTACTGTTGTTAGGTTACACCTGCGAAAAATTGCAGAAATGCAATAAATTTACAATGATCTGTAATGCTACTTGCATCTGAAGCTCTGTCTTTAAATAAATATTTAGGTTTCAAATAGCAAATACATGTTTAGGCTTTAAGTAATAGCTTGTTTTTTCTTACTCATTGAGGCTGCACATGTCCTCATATCACTGTAAAAAATAGTGATATAGCAATGGGGTAAAATCTTTTAAAAACAAGAGGAAGGTGGGTTGCCAGTTTTCACTGTTTGTCTAACCTGTCTCGGAGAGACTTTTTTCCTGTGTCAAAATTCTAGCTATATATACATTTCTCTTATTCTACATAAACTAAGAAAAATGCAAATGTACACAAAATTACATTAAAAATGTGATCTCTTTTATTTTAACTTTTCTGGTCCAAGTAAGTAGCATGCTGTGGCTACTCTGCAGTACTCTTGAGAAGAAAAAGCAGCTACAGACCACTGACAGCTCTCCTCACAGCACTGCCTGAAGCACTCTGTATTTTTTTCCTCCAACTCCCTGAACTCAATGCACCTTCCCTCAAAGACTGTCTTTCCTATGCACCCAAGTATTCCAACCTGGGTACCAGACAGGTATTTTTGGGTCATAAAACTTTAAATTGAGATAAGACAGAAAAGAAAGTGACACCTGACATAGCTCAGAGTCACATTCAACTTTCTGTGTTTTACAACATAGACAAAAATCTTACAAATATTTTAGTATTTTTAAATTTGTCTTTTTAAAAGTCATATTCCTATGGGAAAATACTAAGTCTATAAAAGAAATCATGCTAAAAATTTGATAAAAATTTATTTCATAGACTATTTTGAAGTTTTTTCATGCAGAAAAGTACTGGTACCTTTTCACACTAGCCATCCAAAAATGACAGATTGTTAGGGCCAAATTTCCCACATTATATAATGCAAAAATTTCTATGGTAAGTAAAATATTCCTATAAAAAAGGGTGAACATGGTATTCCTAAAATTGTTATAAACATACAGGATGAATTTTAAACAACTTCAGGGGAAAAAAATATATGAGTCATTTCTTTAATAAATTAGAAGCAATTTTGGATAAACAATGAACACAATGCCCACTTGAAATCAGACTGCTAAATTAGAGAAGAAATATTGCATTTTGAAACTATTCACATCCATGAAGTGTAGGACTATTAACATTGAGTAGTACACACAGATCCAATATACACTTCCCGAGGCCATGTAGATTACAGAGGTACTGCAAAAGTCTCTACAGTATGGGAAAAGAAACAATTCCACTTATGTTTCTGTTTTAGACTGTCATTTTGTTGTTTGGACTGTGTAACTGCCTAGAGATCATGCCCAACGTGAAAGATAAATTACACTTTTTATGTAAGAGTTACATTCATTTTTTTCAGGCAAAAATTGGGTCAGATAATAAAATTCCTTATGAAGAATTTAATTCAAAACTCTGAGAAACAGTTAAGCTGAGAGACTCCTCTCTAAAAATCCGAGGTGCACCTCCCTGTAAAAATTCGGCAAATGCAGCTATCGTTGTTATAATATATATATGTCTATGTACATATATATGTAGGTTATATGTAGAGTACTATACAGTAACTATGTAAAAAAACCCTTCGTTCTTTAAATATTGTTTTTTTCAACCTTATATTGTACTTTTGATTGACAGATTTTGCCTCAGTATAACTATAATTTCCTAAAGCAAGCTTTATGATTAAAATATTGCATATATAAACACATTTGTGAATAGTTCTCTTATTTGGAGCTTTAAAAAAAGCATACAATGCTTTAAAGCCTTCAGTTTTCCATGCTGTTAAGATATGGAATTATATCTATTACAGAAACAAATTTTCAGGGACATCAGTTAATAATGTCTTATTTCTGTGTTTTTGCCTGTGTATGTCTACATATATAAACACACGTGCTACATGCACATATATATTATCAACATTAGAAGAATTTCTAAGAAATGCAGGATTTTTACATGTAGCCATATGTGCATTCCCACTGATTTGTATGAGATCATTTATGTATAAAAAGCTGGAATAATATGGTCCCAAATTTAAAAAAAAAAAAAAAAAAAAAAAGTATAGTTACTTGTCTTAAATAAAAGGGTATTTTTCTTTCCACAGTATGACTTGGTTATACTGGGCATATGCTCCTCTCCATTTCATGCTGCAGAGGAGAGCAGATGGAATTAAATATAGCTTGGCATGCAGCACAGGGGCAGCCATAGAGCAATATTTTTTAGTACCATGCAGGCACTACCAGATCTGTATACGTTAGAGATGAAACACAAAAAAGGCATGTCACCTTCAGGAAAGGGTACTAGTCAGGGAACATCTGTTATACATGCAGTGTTCCCTGCAGAAAGAACTGAAACATGATGAAATATGCATCTAAAGTTCCCTATTCACTGAGGTATATTAAGTCCCTTTCAAACCATATGAAGCCCACTTGGGGAAGGGAGGTTGTTTGAGTACAGCAGCTGGAATAGCAGAAAGCAGCAGCAGGGAATGGAAACCAGCTGTTCTGCCATTCTGGAAAACAAGATGGCCAGTAGGTGCACAGAGGCTGATACACGGCATGCCTGTATCATTGATGTACAGAAACTAGACCAAATTTCACTAAGCAGCAATCAGTTAATCATGCTGCAGCTCTGTCTCTGAGCAAAGTCTGTGTTAAATGCTAAGTACTACTGTATTATATGAAGGATTCTGGTCATGAAGCAGTACATAATCTATGTTCCCTGTGATTCTCTAACATGGTGAGCTCTTCCTGTAAACGATGTTTGCAGACAAAACACTGCAGAACAGGTCAGTGCCAATGTTCTCTTTCATTATGTTTTACTCAGGACTAGACAGTGTATTGCATCCTCACTTTTAATTTTGGCACCATAAAAATCAGGGCTAGAGTGGGTCCTCTGGCCCACGGCATGTTAAAATAAATCTAGATTATTGCCGGCAAATGTGTATTTAACCTGTTTTAAAAACCACCAAGAAGGGAGGTTCTTTAACCTACATGGGTAGCCAGCTTCAGTGCCTAGCTGTTTTTATAGCAAAGTTCTCTCTCATACACAACTTAAATAATAACTCTCCCAGTAAATTAAACAAAACAAAACAAAACAAAACAACCAAAAAAACAACCACCTTCCTATTTGTAACAACATTGTATACACAAAGACTACTATTCTGTTTCACCCCAGTCCTTGTTCATTTAAACAAACACAAATTCCAAACAAATACTTCTTTCAATTTTCACCTATAGGCCATGTTTCGTAAAACTCTATGTTCTGCTATTTTTCTGCCTCTTTGTTGATTTTGAATTTGTCCAGATCTTCCTTAAAAATATGCCTACAAACTGAGTACAGAGTCTGTGTCACTAATTAGAGTGTGCTGCAACTCTGGCCCAAATTAAATTATACCACTTTTCTTTCTCTGGAAACCAGGACACAGGAGAATAGTACTATGTGCATTAAAAAAAAAAAAAAAAAAAAAAAGGCCAGGAAAAAAAGGATGGAGTGGAGATACTCTTTGTTCCAGAATAACAAAACACAATTAGTATTATTCTAACTGAAGCATTTCTGAACGGAATAATTAACTCCCATCTCTTATTTAAGACACTGTTTTGTCTTCCCCAGCTGGACAGAAGACTATTGATAACGACAGTTATTTCCAACTAATGTATCAGTTTTACAGTAACTCCATCTACAGAACAGTCCTTTTTTTTTTTTTTTGTAATAAGAATGTGACTGGAATATACAATGGGATTGTGTTCAAACTTGACTATTATCATTGTTTATCATCTCTGTCTTATCTGCTGACTCATTAAGAGTAGACACAATGGTGATTTAAAATGAGACAGAGAGAAGATGTTATCTTTATTTTAATTCTCCCTTTTATATTACTGAATAAACATACACATGCATATATATATGTTTTTTTAAACTATAATTCTGTGCAAGCTTAGTTGAAAGAAAACTGGAAGTGCATCATACAAGGATGCTTTCAGACGCAGACTAAGAGGCAGGAATAGGCTCTCTAGTCCTGTTAAAATAGTTTGCATGATATTAAGTATCAATCCAATATATAAATATGTGTCCTAAAATTTTCATTAACAAAAGTAAGCACAGGTAGAGAACATCCATTAACCACCCAGGGGAATGCAGAAAGCCTGGAACAATGAAAACTGTCTATTTTCTGATTTTCTTGTTTCAAAAGTTGTTGATCTTTCTATGCCCCCACTTTTCTTTCAATTTATAAAAAGAATCTGAAAAGAAGATATGTTAGCTGAAGATAATGATTTTGACATAAGAGGGCCTCATCTTACTGAGAACTGCAAATCCTTCTCTTGCTCTTCTAAGTGGGAATAAAGCGAAAAGATAACTTATGGATTCTAAGCCTTCCAAGAACAAACTGCAGTACAATGACTGTGCTCAGCCCCAGGAAAGGCAGTGTCAAAACAGAGAGTGCAAAAAGGAAGTAATGAGATTTCCACTAGTGACAGGGGAGAGATATTCTGCTTTGTTGCCTCTGAACTGAAGCACGAAGAAATGAGGACCAATACCTACAGCACCCAAATACTGGAATTTACACTCACATCTCAGAGACTTACAGTAATAGACTTGTGATCTTGAAGTGCATGCTATGCATTAATTTGCATATAACCTCATTAAACGAAGCTCTTCTGAATTTATTTATTTTTTTTTTAATATGGTCCCAAACTTTTAAGGTGTTAGCAATGATTTCTAAATACATTAAATCGAGAAGCTTCTAATGAAAATAAAATACAGAGCAAACATACAGATAATTTTCCACCACTGAATTATTTTGTAATTATAAAATAAGTAGAAATAATGGAGGGAAAAATCAAATTACCTGAAAAAAAAGTGGCATAACAAACCAAATGGTGCATAGATGAAGCTGTGCTGAATGGCTATAATCCCTTTTTTTGTGTCATAGTGAGATGTTTTGTATACGTACCGATACAGAAAGTTCTTTCTGCATGTTTTGAAAGTCAGTTATAGAAAATTTCCCCTGGATTTGTGGCTCAATACATTAGTTAAATGTGGGATATGTTATTCACAAAACTTCACTGCTACCAGACACATAAAGAATCTGCCAGATGCTGAAACACGCACCTGATTAAAAACCTGGTTTGGCCGAAGTCAAATCCAGTTGAAAAGTAGGATAATAGGCAAGAACAGGCAGCAATAATAGGCTAAGATACTCTGATGAAAGGAGTATTCACTCTCTCTCTTCAGCTGCTAGAATGTTTGCACTGCTTTTCTACTTATTATCAATGAAGGCAGATCAGTAAGCAGTTGAGGCAGTAAGCTAATCCACCCCTTCTCCATTAAGGCGCCACTTCACTCCCTTTTCTGACTTCCTTTAGGACAAGCACCTGCTTCCTCAAATTTTTACTTCTTCGTCTGGATAGCCTTGAAATCCAAGTCTGCACATACATTTACAAGAGGAGCACACTACAGAGGGAAGCTATGCCTGGAAATACTCCCAACCCTAACGAGAAAGCACACGCACAAAAAAATCTGTTTTGAAGAACTGATTACTGTTAAAACTGCCTTCACACTATATCACTCCTGAATCTAGACTCAGTATTGAAATAACTGAAATGTAAAAAGTAAATTTAAATTCAATGGTAGACTAGTAGGTGGTTGAAAAATAAAACCTAAAATGAGAAGGATAGTCAATGTAACAGCAACAAAGGGAAAAGCAAATCTTTAAAACTCTGAGTATCATGAAAGTTGGTAGATGTGAGAGTTTTGTCTCTGTTTTGCCCAAATCCATCATATAATTTGTTCAATACACAATATAGCAAGAGATTTGTCATAGATTATGGAGTATTAGCATGAGAAAGGTTATGAAAATCTGCACAGAAAAGGCAGTTGACCTGTATTCTTCTCTCTAGTTGATTAACTTAAGTTCAAAGGGAAAATACTGTTCTGATCTCTCAAAAAAAGGGCATTACATAATATTTTCATAGCTGAGCTCAGTCTAAGTAAGGACATCTTGCAAAAGTGCCACCTAGATCATCTATAAATGAGTTTTTGAGATCAAGGCACTTAGAACATTTGAAACTTTTATGATTACTCCATCTAAAAGTGAAATATATTAATTTAAAAGTTTAATACCAATAGAAGTTTCAATATTAGTATTCAAAAAGGTCGTCATAAGAAGGATGAGACCCATAATAATATTGCTAATTCTCTTAACTTTAGAATTTCTGACTCATAAATAAGGTACTCAAAGCAGAAAAGTAAGGAGGAAGTACTAGCAATGTCTTATATGTCATAATGAATTTGTTAAACACACTGGAATGGACATTGAACAAATATAAATATGGCCTCCCTCTTCATGAAAGTCTGTAGTTCTACATACAATTTTAGTTTTAAAATAAATACCCTACCATAAAAATGAGGCCAACACCAAACATACCCAGGGTGTTGGTAAAATATTTAATCAATCAGAAACAATTACAAAATACAAAAGTTAGTTTTTGACCTATGCTAGTTTTCATCTAGCCTCACATATATTCTTGCATAAAGCACAGAAGCAAAAAAAAAAAAAAAAAAAGGAGAAAAATACCTATAAAATAAAAAATGAAAGGAGAATAAAGTGTCTCATTTTCTGTGTCTGTGGTCTTCATCTAACAGTTTCCAGAACTTACAGTTCTAGAAAGAGATACTACTACTAAATCATACTAAGAAAAGGAAGGAGACTCTCAATAAAGCTAAGTGGCTCTTGTAGCTTGCCTAGATAGCAATTGATCAGATGAAAATGAGGAACAGGTAGTGTGGGCAAGTCCTGACATACAACAGCAAGTTAGTGTCTTACCTGAACATGTTAGGGAAAAGCAACTTGGAAGGGCTGATAGTCCTGGACATAAAGACACTTAGGTGGTGTTGGAAGAAGTAGCACACTCTGAAAGTTATTCACATTCTGGGCACAGAGAAAATATGACAGGAAATTTTCTGTCTAGGGGGAAAAAAATATGGGAGGAAGCAATATTGAACAAAATGATTCACAGGTTGTATCGTTTCTGGGGGACTCTCACCTCCATCAGTTTCTCAGCAGAGGCCATTGCCAGCTCTGAGAACTTTGAAAAGAAATACTTCTCTACAATCTTCTTTTTCCATTATCTCATTAAGCTGATGTACTCATAAAAGAACCCATCATCCCCAATGGCATGGAAAGTGTTGGTGATGATGTCAGACAGCAGAAATTCGCTTGATGAACTATCTGCACTTATCAGTCTAGACTGATTCTCACTTAGTTAAACAGAATGGATTTTAATTATCTTACAGACTCAAGCTAGATTATAGCAAGAAAATCAATGGAGAGTTCAGAAAAAAGCTTGGTAAATAATTCTGATAATTTCTGCTCTGCTGTAGATGAATAATGTCATATACTTGATTTCAAGGATCATTCTTGTTTAAAAATTGAGAACATAAATTTGTAACTTACTATGGGCTCATTCTGTGAATTATTTCAGTGGACAGACTCCAGAGTTATCAGTTTTCATAGATTCTATAACACTGATACTGTTTTTATTCTTAAAACTGCTGCAGGACTACATCAGTTGTGATGCAAATGCATTTTTGTTTTGACAATGAAGAAAAAAGTATTATATTTTTAAGTTTTAAGGGTTTAGTTTTGTCCTGTAGATACATTACAGTCCTTTTATACTAGTCTTATATGTCTGATAATAAAATGGTGCTGTTCTACAGCAAAGCCTGGAGAGCAATACAAATCCTAGAGGAGTCTCTGACACCAACACTGAGGAATTTTCTTTTACCCTTCCCCCAAGGAGGTGCCTCCACTTTTCCTTTATTCTCAGGATCCGTGCTACTGTTAAGAAGGCAACAGCACATGCAGAAATATCTCCTCTGTGGGATGCAGGTGTGAACTACAAGCAAATGTGTCAAAAGAAAGATGCACAGCACAGTAATAAAGAAAAAAATTAACAACAAAGTTACTGAATTTGAAGATACTTAATCTGTTGGATATTTTTGACAATTAAATGAAAATGAAGATTTAATCCAAAGCGAAGAAACACAGAGAGCAAAACCCAAAACAAATAGGAAGGAAAAATTCCTGGGAAAATCTATCAAAGACAATGATTTACAAGTAACTACAAGAAAGTCCATAACCTTATATAATTTTACTGATTATATGATAAACACAAGCATTTATTTAGTAAAAAAATAAAATAAAATAAAAAAATAAAAAGCTGTACTGCTTTCTTGTAGATATAATTTATGGTTTACAGTACCTTTTTTAGCTTTGGATATCTTTTCAAGAAATACAGATTATTGCTGTTACACAAGACATTTCAAGCTAAAAGATTATTCTGTTATTTAAATTTAAATGTGAATAATATATGCTATGTCAGGTGGAACAAACAGGTAACTTGACAGATGTATTCAAAACGATTAATTCTTCTAAGACTTCTAGGTAGGGTGATCTCAAACTGTCCAAGCTAATAAGGTTTAAAATCTCAGCAACAGAAGTGGAAAAAGAGAGATAAACAAAAGAAACCTATCAAAAACTATTCTGTTGAAAGAGTAGCAGGCATATGGAACAAGCTGCTTAGTAAGACAGCTGATTCAGATAGCATAAGAAAGCTTATGAGACAGCTACATATTTTTATGCAGAAAGTGGCTTGGAATTCACAGCAAGAGGATAAATGGTTGACATAACTAAAACAGGACCTTCTTATTTTAACACTATATTTACTGTTGTGATAACTTTTATTGGGTTGGGTTTTGGTTTTTTCCCCCTTACTTTCCATTAAAGCCAAATGATGAGCTTTTGTAAGCATTTCATAAAGATATGTCATTTGCATTATACTTATGGGACTGTTTACAATCACCATCAGACAATACTTGCTATTTGGAGGTATCTTCCTTGAAATCAAACAGTTTACTAGTAAACTTACTGAAGCTTTACCATCCTCTGTTTTAACAATTTTAATGCAAATCATAAAGTAAGCTTGATTGTTTCTTATCCCATGCTGAATTAAGAAGACATTTTGCCTGCAAAATTATTTTTCATAAAATTTCCTACTTCCCTATTATTGATAGAAGAACAATTGCTGAAGTGCTAGTGATACAATTTTTGTCTCAATATGACCGTGTAATTTTCAAGCTGTCTAGGCTAGAGTTGCTCAAAACTGTAGTTAAACTACTGGCACCACTAGCATTCTTATTACTGTCATGGGTAGAACAGGACCTGCGACAATAGTGTTTGGAATTGTATATAGAGGATGTCAAACTCAAAGTATTTAGATTAGGAATTTCAAATCAAGATCCTAAATTCACAATTAATCCTGGTCATATTTTCAAAAACACCACATTGAATTATTAGCACAGTTCCTAAAACAAAAGTTCAACTATTTTAAGTAGCTTTAAACAACAATAATCAAGCCTGAAAATTCACTACAAAGTAGTGAATGCCCAACCCCATAAACAAGCCAGAATAATGCTAGAATCACAGCTTCTGATACTGTTTCAAGCACTGCCATAGACAATTGTTCATAGTAAGCTGTCCATTTCCTTTTCCCAGGGAAAAAAAAAAAAAAAAGAAAAAAAAAAGAAAATGCAATCCTTTTTCTATTCTACTTACATATTTTACTTCTCATCCTCCTTTGACTTGTTCTTTTGACTATAGAAAGCAATTTTGTTTACCTTCTTTCAAAAGAGAAAGGACTAAGAGCCCTCTTAGTACTAAGCTCAGTGACAAGCAATCATTGATTTCATTGGGAACACCATATTGCATCACGTTTGTTAGTGCAATGATCTATAACCCCATAAGGTGCTTGCTGCAGGTTCAGTTTTCATAATATGTCAATGAGTTTATTACAACACATTTGAGACAGAGGGTTCTTACAAGTAAACAAATGGATATTTGTACTGTTTGTAATTATATTTGGAGGGAGAAGGAAAAAAAGGGGGGAAAAGTAATCTGTCTCTCTATATTCATGATTTTTATTTATTTTTTTTCTCAGTAGGAAAATTCACATAAACACTCGCTATTTCAGTTCAGTGGTTGAAAGTACTTAACATTCACAGTTCAATATATGTTTCATAAGAATTTGAGGAATTCCTATGAGCCACTGCAATAAGTTGTTTCTTGATTAACAGGGCCCCTCATCTAGATTCAATCACAAATGCAAACCTCCATGTAACTCTGCATTGTAATGAAAATAAGCAATAGGAATAGTTGGCTTGATTTGCTTACTAGAGTTTTTATATTTTGAACAGTATTGGGCTTGATGCTGCTGGAAAAACTGCTGTTATGAACTTGGACCATACTGTCCTTTTCTTGAAAAAGTCACACATTTTTAATGTGAATAGTGAATAGAATTTTTCATGGCTATACTTGATACATAGAAATCTTGACATTTTGTCTTTTTCTTACATAAGCTTGAGAAAAATAGACACGGGCTCAAAAAATTCCTTAAAAAAAAAAAAAAAAAGAAGGCAAAAAAACCCCCAGTACTACATCTTTATACAGATCAATGTCCAATTACAAGCAGAGAGTTGCTGTGGCAGAAGGTCAGGAAAAAATAATCCTTCTGTCATTTATTACTTGGAAAATAAGTTCATATATGAGGTCAACCTTCATATATATACAGAATAAATTATACTGCAGCATTCTAAATATTTTACATGGCAAAAAAGTTATATTGCAATCTCAACATAAACAGAAAAATGAAGTTGAACATGTATTTCCTGATGACTATGCTACAGATTAGACTAGGCTAAGAGGTAACAAACCAAGGTCTGATTAATCAACAATTAATAAAACCTTATAATGTATTTCTGCTTAATTATTCATAGAGCTTCTTATTAAGGCTGACTTACTTTATAACATTTGAACTGCCTTTAACACTGAATCATATTCCCACAACAAACTAAAATAATAGTACATATAAAAAAATATATTAAAATAATTCAGCATTATTCTTCCTTATTTCTTACAGCTTAGAAGATAAACAGGAACACAAATAATACTGGAATAATCAGTTTGTCTGATGCTTTTAAGAAAAAAAAACACAAAATCCACCAAAAAAGAACCAACAAAAAGAACCCCCCCAAAATAAGTGTCTTTTTCTGAAACAAAAGATCTCAAAATTATATAAATACATCTGGAAAAAAAATGAATTGGACACAGAGTTTGAGGAAATAAACATGCTTGTTTGTCAGAATGGATGCTTGCAGAAAGTAGTCATTGTCCTAATATAAGTTGTTTCAGCTGTTTCACAGACATTCATTTTTTATGCCTTCACAGGATGTGAATGGAATTACGTTGAAAATCAGATTATATTATAATTTGACACTTCTCACACTACTATTAATTGTGAAATCAACATTACAAATATAAAAATATGTCCATGAAATGAAAACATCTTCTGATCCAGTTTTACTCTTGTCTGATATCCCAAGCCTCTTTTCTTCTCCAGACTACATGTGGAATATAAATGACTGGTGTTCTTTTATCTGTTGCAGTCATGTCTAGTTTGAATTTCCAAATCACACTTTGGCAGAAGGACTGTATTTAATATATCACAGGCAATGCCAGTGGAGATAAAGTATATTCTAATCATTTTAGAAAAGTACTAATTTTCTCTCTCTCTCTTTCTTTTTTTTTTTTTTTTTTTTTTTTCCAAATCTGTTTTTGGATACTTGAGGTTTCATTTCATGTTCATTCTGAAAGATACTGAGTATTCTTTGCTCTGGGCTATCTGTGAGATTTACTGTTTTCTCTGATGGTATTAACTTTGGGCTATGCTGCTCTGATAAACCTCAACTGCAATACTAATAGGTTTATAATGACAGATTAAACTCTATGCTTTTGTAAACATTGGAGGCTTCACTCACCTTGTTCAAGTGGCTGGCTTTTAGTTGAAGTAGTTTTCATCTTGAGTGCCTCCCTAACAGACATGTCACAGCAGGAGCCTTTGTTAGTGTCTTGGTCACTGTCAGCCTGATCACTGTCCCCATGCCCGCTGTCCCTCAAGCTGGCTCTTTCTGGATCCTTGAATGTGGAGCTACTGAAATACATATTTAAAAAAAAAAAAAAAAAAAAAAAAGGGATCCTTGAATTGGGGTGAATTGAAAAAACATTTTAAAAAAAAAAAAAAAAAAAAAAAAAAGAGAGAGAGAGAGAGAAAGAGAGTTGTATTTACTTGTTCTAAGTGGAATTGTAGTCTCTGGCAAAGCAATTTTGACAAGAACGCAAATGGGGAAGCCGAGAAAGTTATTTAATAGGCCTTACCTTTGAACAAACTGCTGCCTGCTGCCCATGTAATTGGGCTCTGCGGGAAAATTGTCTGTCTGTGAAAGAGAAGGAAAAAAATACGTATAGTTGTACACTGGACAAATCTCCTGCAGAGCAACAAGATTTCCTAGAGGAGAAATGATTAATAATTCAAAAATTCCCTTAATCTTCAGATTTGTACATTTTAATTAAATTGGAAAATGCTGGCATGTAATTATGGGCTCAGAACAATTAAATGATTCCGGTCCACAAATTACCTGCTAAAGTAAACAATGAGACTCCAAATAAGTGGCATTCTCTGTTAGTAACCTGACAGATGACACTGTTTATGTTTTTTTCATTAGTTAGATATTAAGACTGATGGTTAATGAAAATGAGAGAAAAAAATATTTTTTATATTACAAAAGTGAATTATACAATAATTGTAATTTTCAATCATAATTACATCATCTACTGGGATCCTGAGGCCCTTACTGTTGTAATACAATTTCATATATTGCTATATTACTCTTGAATTGAAAAAACCCCTGCAAAAAAATAAAGAAAAGTTGTAGTTGATTAGCTGTGTTGTTTGTTTGTTTGTTTTTTAAATGCAACTGGAAAACTGCAAGTATGAAAATATTTGACTTTTCTCTCTTTAATTTTCATCAGTATTAATAGCTATGTCAGAATAATGGGAACAGCACATGCCAGCGAGAACATTAAATGATTGTTGTAGACAAGTAGTTTTTAAAAGAAGATACTTTCATTAAGCCTGCCATGAGTATATTTTTAGCAGCATGAGCTAAGTAACTGTAGAAGCAGAAGTATTTACAGCATCCAGACCAACATGGAGTCCTGCCAAAGGGAACTGAATTCCCCTTGTATCATCGGCTGAAGTTCTTTGGGAGAAAGAAAGACTGCATCTTTCACAAAACTCCAGATACTGTACATTCACACACGTCACTTCTTCTTGCAGCTGACCTAGTGACAGAGCTTCTACTGTTTTCTGCATCACTTCGTATCACACCACCATACTTCCCAACAGCTATGAGTTTTGCAACAGTATCTAGTGTATCAGGATCAGTAACACAGACAGTGCTCAGTTAATGGAGCAGAAGGCCAAAGGTAATGCTTAATGTCACGCAAGTGTTTGCCTAAGTGACTGCTCTCTTAGATATTTGGTTATCTCTGCCACTACCCAGCACAATTTTTAGTTCTGGTTTCGTAGGTAGGTGGTACTTAGAAATATTTGCTACTTCTTGCATGGTTGGGATATTGAAGCTTGGAAAAGATCTGAAATTTAACAATCATTGCTGTTTGCAATAAAAAATAGGTAGCCACCTGCCAATCTCAAGGTACATGTGAAATGAATGTGCTAATATCCCGTAGATATCTTGTGTGATCTAGGGAAAGGATGTAAGATAAACAATTATCTTCTGTTTGCTATGTATAAAATCAATTTACACTATATTTTCTTCTTATTTCTAAAATCCTTTGGTTAAAAAAATCAGTATTATAACAAGCATTGTGTTCACATTTTGACGCTGTTTCTAATTTAAGGTATGGAGGACATGGTCATTACAAAAATAATCATGTTTTATAATTTTCCTTTATGATAAACTGTGTGACAAAAATCAGGTTTTATTCATCTGTCTTCAAAGTATAGCAAAAGTATACTTCTAAGTGACTTCTTGTCGTATTAAAATTGCACATAATTTGGAAATCTGGAAGTTTATGTCCAACTAGAGACTTGTTCTTCAGCAACATTATGAAAAGATGAGCTTGTAAAAGTTCTTTAATACTGCCTAAGAAATGCAAACAATATGCTCAGTTTTGTGTCACTGCTTTTCCAAGTTAGCGTTTCAGAAGCTGATGATTTCAGCTACAGGTATCCAAACTTTTTTAAAACTGGCCATTTCAATTTGGGGGTAGTTTAGTGCTTTGAGCTTAAAACCAGACAAGATCCTGGTTTTAATACATACTATTAGACTACAAGTTTGTCTTAAATTTTAACACATTTTAAGTTACAATAAACAAACACCCAGAAGAAAAAAAAAGAAGGAAGAAATAGAGGTGCAAAGATAAATATTTCATCATTCTTACAGGTAATCTCTTAAATGTAGCACATCATATTTTGGAATCAGCCTTAATTCTGCCATTTATTCTTTTCTTGCCACAACTCGTAAGCTAGTATCTCTCGTGCACAGCAAATCCAACTCGCATGTATACCCATAAACATTATGACACTCACAGAGGCCAGTATTTCTCAGTACAAATAAACCTTTACAATTGCAGAACTTGTGTATTTTCTGGGTCTAATATCCCAACTATAGATGCTCAGGAAAGCTGACCTTATGTTTTTACTTATATAAGAAATCTGCCGCCTCCTAAACACATCTGTTACTAGAATCAACATTTTCATTTTTCACATCACTGTCAGGCAAAATGCCCACTATAAAACGCCTTTTCAGAAATTCTCAGCTTTTAGAAAAGTCAGACATTTGCCCTGTAATTAATTATAACATCTCCTTAAACGTAGTGCTAAGACTTTATCTGGAAGTTAGGTCACAGTAAGAACTGGTTGTACTTTCAGTTTCTGCTTTTTGATAGCAAAAAAAGCACCCTGGCTTGTATTAGAAATAGTGTGACCAGCAACACCTGGAATATTGCCTCCAGTTTTGGGCACCTCAATTCAAGAGAGATATCAAGGTGCTGGAGCGAGTACAGAGGAGGGCAACAAAGCTGGTGAAGGGCCTAGAGAATAAAACTTATGAAGAACAATTGAAGGAGCTGGGAATGTTTAGTTTGAGAAAGAGGAGGCTGAGGGGAGACCTCATCAGTCTCTACAATGACTTGAAAGGTCATTGTAGAGAGGTTGGTGCTGGTCTCTTTTCTCAGGTTACTAGCAACAGAACAAGAGGGAGTGGCTTCAAGCTGCAACAGAGGAGGCCTAGATTGGACATTAGGAAAAATTTCTTCACAGAAAGAGTGGTCAGACACTGAAATAGGCTGCCCAGGGAGGTGGTTGAGTCACTATCCCTGGATGTGTTTAAGAGTCGTTTGGATGTGGTGTTAGTGGATATGGTTTAGGGTTTAGGAGAGAACTTTGTAGAATAGGGATGATGATTGGACTCAGTGATCCCAAGGGTCTTTTCTAACCTGAATAGTTCTATGATTCTATGATTCTGTGATTTTGCATGCCCTGGAGTAGCCAAGATACAAATTTTAATATAGAAGTTATGCCACCATCCCAAAAATGAGAGTTACTTCTGAGAAATTCTGTATTTATGCTAATCATTATTGACCTTTAACTCAATAATAATTTGACCAATTTCCTTAATATTGTCTTTTTTGGCAATACAAACAGTTGGGTGCCATATTACAGCAAGTTCATTACTGCAAAAGAATAAATGAAAATACTTGACTCTTGACTACCATATACAGCCATTGAGCATAAAGCTGAATTCTTTTCCTTCTCCTCTGAAAGCATTAAATCTCCTATGAACTATGAAAATGTGGTGCCGGTGTTGGGCTGTAATAGCATTCTGAGCATTCTGAGCATTCTGAGCATTCTGAGACACAGGCAGCAAAGAGAGAATTGATTCATGTATCATAATGCCTATATAAAAAAAAAGGGATAATAAACAAACATTTATATTTAAGGCTAGGCAGTTTAGAGGAATCTTAGAAAGGTAAGCATCCATTTCACAATGAATTATAGAGATATGAATGTCTAACTCCCTTAAACATTTTTTTTTTTTTTTTTTTTTTTTCCTTTTGGTTAACCTCAGTTGAAGTGAGAGGTCATATACTTAAAATTTTTACACTTGAACATCTATGGAAGTGATATTACACATTTCAGCTCATGCATTAACCATACTTCTTTACACTGCATAGCTGTAACTCGAAGAAACGAGTGCTACATTAAAAATCTATCAATAGCAAATAAAGTCATTGTTCTTCTCTGCTCACACATCTCTTTTAAGGAACTCAGAAACACCATGCCTCTCTTTTTGCCTCTGGTTTTAAGATAGGGTTAAGCTCACCTGCTGATAACCATCTAAAAACCAGTCACTTGTTCTTAAGCTAAGTAGCTAACATCCCTCTATAAGCATTAGAGACATACAAGATAACTGAGCCCATTTTTGGCATCTTCTAGGCACATACTGCCCCTTGGAGATTACTTTCTCCAAGAACTATCAGGAAGTCTAGATGACAAGCAAGACATTCAGTGTAATAGCTAAAGCTAAATAAGATGCATCATATCAAGAGTGAACTACGTGGAATTAAAATCTCCTGATAAATAGCCAAAAATCACTCAAATGCCAGCACTGTTAACCTCTTGAAGAAAATAAAACAGGCTCCACCTTCGCCCTCTGCTACCCCTAGAAAACCCCCAGAAAAAATCCATCTCTAAAAGTCACCACAGTTAAATAGTAAAAGTGTGTTTCTTGTCTCTGTGATTGATGGTTGAGGACTGGTGTACAAGTTAGGTCACCAACTACTATGATGCAAGTTCTTCACTAGGAGGAAAACATAGGGGGACAAATAGTCCCTACAACTAAAGCAAAGAAGAATTGTCAACTGCCACTGTTAGGTATCAGAGAATTAAAAAGTCTGTGATGTCCATAGATCCACTAGAGAATAGATCCTGGTTTTATGGCTTATTTTCACGTCTTAGCGGAACCAGTTTATTTCCAAAGAGGGTAAGCTGTTAAACCATAAAACAGATACATTTTTTCACAGTTGCTAGTAGCACCTTTAAAATACTTTTTTTTTTTTTTTTTTTCCCCGTCTATCTGTCCTAATATGTAACCTCAGAGTAAATTTGAAATTTGAGGAAAAATGTCATTACTGCAATGTTGCAGAAAAGTCCTGAGGATTTCTCTACACATTTTTAATACAGCTTTCTCATAAGGATGAAGCTCATAAAAAATGCCATTTTGAAAGAGACCAGCAGACATATAAATCTTTCAAAAGCTGCCAAAATTTAAAATAATAGGGTTTCTGCCTTTCAGAAAAAATTTTCTGAAAATATTTTACAGTTTGACTGTTATCTTTTTCATCAGAGAATTGAGGAAGAGGAAAGGAAAAGAATGGACAAATTGAAACTGTGCAAAATATACCTATGCTGGTATGGCGTTTCAGATGTGACATTAAAATTACTACAGTTTAATGAGACTTGAAGAATTACTTATTGACCAATGTTTGCAGGAACAACATGTAAAACTTCCTTCAAGTGCTATTGCCAACAGTCTCTGAAACCATTCATTCTATTACAGGTGTTAGAGCCTGAGTATTAAAACCACACACAGGCTTAAATAAACTACAATTGTTGCTAAGTATTGCTCTTATACAGTGAATTTGGAATATTAAATGTTATAAATTAAAAAAACCAACAACAAAGCAACACAACATTCAGCAGGTTGAAAGTCACAAATTAAGGTCCTACTAATTAATTCTAGAAATGTTATGATTATCAAAGGTTTCATTTAGAGAAAGAAAAATTAAAAATTCTGGCCAAGGACAGAGTAACAGAAACAAATCCATCATAGGATCCATTAACCTTAAATAATAGGGGGGGGGGGGGAAGGGGAGGAAGTGAAAACTGCATAAGTAGAAACAGCTTGAAAGAGCCTGGGCAGAGCATTACATGATGAATTTTAGGGAATATTTTTAGCAACAGATTACAGTAATATATCTTTATTATTATTATTAATACGTTCATGTTCATAAGGAATATGTGAATGTGTTTACTTCTTTGAAATATTTTGATATTTTTATAAATAAAAAGGACTGCCACTGTGACTCTGGACAAACTTTTTTTGTGTTTTTTTTTTAAGCCAGGATCAAAACTACATCTCCATATTAATCAGATTTCAGGGATGTTACTCTTGCTCAGTAAGACAATGACAGAGAACTTCACAAGGCTTTCAAGAATTCCTATAATTCCTATAGGGTGTCTATTAAAAACTAGAGGTTTCTAGATTATATTTTTTTCTTCTTTTTAACTGAAATATTTGTTGTACCACAATGCTGAATATTTAAATCAATCCTTTCATATTCCATATTGTTTTAATAGCAGCAGAGAAAAATAAAATAAAATGAAAATTAAAAAAAAAATAATAAAATCAATATGACTACAAATATAAAGACAGGGAAAGTGAGAGAGAAAAAGAAGAGAGGAGAGAGAGAAATGTAATATTTAAGTATTCTTGACAAATTATGCCCAGAAATGGATGTTAGGCTACTAGAATATTTATATTTTTTTCTCAGAATTACAAGAACAAGTATCACGTTTTCAGAAATTATTCAATGCAACTCTATTTTTTATAGTTCATACCTGAACTATAATCAAGCAAAATGTCTTTGCTGACACTAACTTGTTTTTAATTAAACATTAAATGCAAAAATGAAATGAAACATCTCTCCCTTTTATCAGACTGTCATGTAATATCTAACACTAGCATCTTCTGTGTCTTTTCTTGATTATCTTAATTCTGAGTATTCATCCTTCCCCCATAAACAAAAATCTTATACAATGGCTATCAACTTTCAAGAGAAAAGAATTTTATTCTGTGAAATCTGGTTTTGAAAGAGCAGATAATTGTATTCTTTTTGTTAAGAACAGTTTGTGTTCAACGTAGTACAATTTTTCACAGTCTCTTTAGTGGAAGACTGCCAGTGAGCATTTATACTTAGCATAAAGTAGTTGGGTTTGATTTCACCAGACTTCCTTCATTAAGAAAATGTATTAATGCAATAGTAAAAAAAACAAACCAAAAACCCCAAACAACAAACAAATAAACAAACAAAAACAACACACACACACAAAAAAGCCAATGAACAAACCAATACAAAACAAAAATCAAAGCAAAATAAACAAACAAAAAAACCCCCAAAAGTCCAAAACTCAGCATAAATTTTACAAATTTATTCTGCTTTTTTGAAGGAAAAAAATAAATAGGATGCTTTAACAAATCTTGTCCTAGTATGTGCTCTCCACTCTCCTTTTGAAAATGTTTTTGAGACATAATTTTATGACATGTACATATTTGGGAAGTTTCACACTTGCTGCAAAATATGTACTTTGGTGTTACAAGACCTACACTGTGTTTATGCAAATTTATGACATATGTAACATTCTTCAAAAGTGTGCTAAAAACACAGGGCAACAAAACTAATCATATCCATAAGGCAATATTGTTCATCAGGCTGCTGCACTCTTTATTGAAGAGTGTGGGTGGCTCTTGTTTTCTCTTTCTCTTCAGTGAGAAAAGCAAAACTGTGAGAGAAAGAGGTCCTGAGCCATTCAGTCAAATGTACAGAGCGACTTCTGAAAAGTGAAGGTCTGGGGACAGAAACTACCATGCTTTCCATTCCTGAAGGAATGTAGATTCTCCTCATATAATGCCTGGTCTATGTACTATCTTCTCATAGCATGTACACTATTAAAAAAAAAAAAAAAAAAAAGTATTGCTTAAGCTTTCACATTAAGGTTTTGCAGATATTTAAACTCTCTTTCTGCTACCAGCTTAATGAACGCAATTATTTCTTAAGCTTTTACAAGAGTTTACTCTGCAGTGCACAATGCACAAAAGAAGACAGAAGCCTAGACTGCAGGGATTCAAGACAGTGCAAGGATTAGCAGTCACAAGGCCCAGTCAAGCTTTCTCTCACCTCTGATGGTTGCATCAAGACTGAAGAGTAAATAAACTAAAAAGATCACTATAGAGAAACATATTTTTAAGTGACCCTGGTAAAAAAGTAGACAGGAAAGGCACTCAAAAGATGGATGACACCTGACAATGATCAGATTTTTCTATAAAAGCCTTCAACTCCTC
>NW_009953761.1:5161109-5163789 GCF_000747805.2 Chaetura pelagica | reverse complement strand
GGACTAGGAAAAACATGGAAGCTGAACTAAAAGCTTTCTCCTACTGAAAAGGGAATCAAGAAAATTTTTTTGGACCAAACTCAAATTGCTCTGTTTCACACTGGTTTCAGCTTTCTGAGCCTCATTTTATTTTGCACTGGAGAAATATGAAATGTACACATCTAATGAAATTAGCGTGGTTTGGGAAGACAATGTGGAAAGCTGTCAGATGGGACTAGGAAAATGTAATTGTAATATAAGCCCTTAAAATGACCTACTTTTTGGAGAAGGTACAAGATCAGGATGGAGGAAGAGATGCCAAACTTCACACTGCATAAAGAGCTCAAGTTTAAAATACAATGGCTCTGCTTCTGTTATCACAGTGTCAATAATAAATATAATTAAATTCATGATGCCTTATTGCATTGCTCTGTATTACCTCTATTAATTTAAAAATCATGAGCACATTTAAAATAATACACAACTTGTCAGATGCCTGTGAGCAGTGCAGTTACACTGGGGCTTTAAGAGGCATTCATGAAGATCTTATGAGAGAGTTTGATACGACTGATAGCAAAGTAAAGATGGAAGTATGGGAAAACAGAGCACCAACTGCTTCACCTGAATCTGCTAATACAGTTGCATCCAATATATTTACACTGTTCACCAATGATATGTACTTACTGAAGCTCCTCTGTCAATAAAAACCACATTAAGAACCTTTTGAAAGAGCTTCCCTGTCAATTAGGCTGCAGATACATTTTATCGCTCCAGTTTTCCTGTCAATTTAATATACTGGATCATATTAACAGAACTGGCTTGTCAATAAGGAAAATCCAAATCCTATTAATGGAGTTATACTGCCAATATAATCAGCTTCCTATTTATCGAGCTCCCCAGTATTTGGGAAAGCTGTGAAATGGGATTATAAGGTCAGGTTACCTACTACTGAATTATAGAACCATAGAGTGCCAGGTTGGAAGGGACCTCAAGGATCATCTGGTCCAACCTTTCTAGGTACTACTTTAGTTTACATGAGATGCCTCAGGACCCTGTCAAGATTATACTTACAACTGTCCAATGGGGGGGATCTACCACTTCTCTTGGGAGACTCTTCCAATGTTTGACTGTCCCCATGGTGAAAAATGTACCTCTTGTGTCCAATCGGAAACTTGTGCCCATTACCCTTTGTCTTTTCCATGTGACTTCTTGTAAATAAGGAATCTCCATCTTCTTGGTAGACACCCTTTAAGTACTGGAGCATAGCAATAAGGTCTTCTCCTAGCCTTATTGTCTCAAGACTGAACAAACCCAGTTTTCTCAGCCTCTCCTCATATGGCCAGTCCTCTGATTGTCCTTGTGGCCCTCCTCTGGACCCTCTCCAACCTGTCTGCCTCCTTTCTGTAGAGCACAACTGTCTCTATATTACATAAACATTTCAGGAATTGTATCCTGTTGTGTAAAGAAGCACATGTAATCATGTTTCATTTGGATTATTTTTTTTTTTACATAAACTTCAGATGACAGAATAGCATAATTGTTTACCATTGCTGAGAAAACATTAAATCATCTTCATTTATCACATTATGTTTCCTACTTGTTTTATAAGACAATCTACTTGTGTGCCACACATGGAGACCTAAAGAGATGTATGCATTCCAATCCACCTGCACAAGATGATATCTGCTCCAGTAAACAAAAGCAAAGAGAAAAAACACATTTTAGGAACAAAATATGAAGCATTCTACAATTTCAATGCTTATTTAGCCCTTACAGTGTACTATTTAATCTTAATGGAATTGAAGCTTTTAAGTATAGTTCTAGTGTAACAGAACCCCCTGGAAATAATTACTAACAGGTACTAGTTCATGCATAAGAAACTGTAGAAGTTCAGCAAGTCTTATATTTAATAGAAGCCTTAATGAAATTGAACATTAGCTTCTTTTAACCATATTCAATATTAAATAACTATTTTGACTGGATTAGCAGAATATACAGCAGTCCATTAAATCTGATTATATTTAAAAACCGTTTTGTTTAAAAAAAAAGAAAAAAGAAAAAAAAAAGAAGTAATTGTATAAAGATGCACTGGACATTCCCTTATTAAATAAATTCTCTAGGTTTAACTTGAAAATATGGATTTTAAAAGCACAGTCCAAAATGACAGTTAAAGGCCAATGAATCAAGTTGCCAATTATATTTTCTGGTAGCATGTGGGTGCAATGAAACCTAATGATTGAATTTTAAATGCTTTAATCCACCTTTTATCTATGGCTCCCACCATGTTGAGTCTACCTTAGCATTCTTAACAGATCTTATGTTTACTGCATAACAGACTCAACTACAATTAGCAAACCTGAATGAGATCTGCACTAATCACAATGCTCATTGTATTCTAAGAATACCATACTATGAACTATAAATAACAAGACCTTCAGCACTAGGGTTTTGGGGTTTTTTATTATTATTATTCCAATCTACACCTTAAACATGCAATCTGGAAATTAAGACATTACAATTAAGAGGGAAACTTAGAAAAATAGGGTCTTGAACTGTAAGGTAATTATAAATGTACTTGTTATAATCCATTCCCCACCACCCCCCCCTCCCTCCTTCCTTCCTTCCTTCCTTCCTTCCTTCCTTCCTTCCTTCCTTCCTTCCTTCCTTCCTTCCTTCCTTCCTTCCTTCCTTCCTTCCTTCC
>NW_009953761.1:5145770-5161053 GCF_000747805.2 Chaetura pelagica | reverse complement strand
CATCTGAAAGCTCTTACTCAGCAGGAATTCTCACTGAAGCCACTCAGTTTTGTAGAAATGGTCCTTTTCTTACCAATGCTGCCTTCTTGTTTCTAAGAGCAACATGCCACAAATGTTTTCTGAACAGATAAAAGCTTATTAACCCTGCAGTACTATATGGTGAAGAAGGAGATCAAATTATGGCCTTTTAACACTGACAAAATGATTTGTACTCACAATATTTAATAAGGAGAAACAGAGACAACACATATTTTAAAACTTAAGTTTGTGTTAACATCCACTATGTTTACCTTCATCTCTCCAACCCATACTCTCACTAAAGGCAACAATAAAACTCCCATAATCCATTGACCTGAGGTCCACTGAAATCAATGGATGTTTTCAAATTGGTTTGAATAGCCCTTGGATCAGTCTGCTTACTTCAGTTATGGAATAAGTGACTCTTTACTAGCATGCTACATTCCCAGAGATATATATATTGTATGTGGAAGAATGCTGCAAAGGGGAAGAAAGAAGATTACAATAGTGATAGAAAACAACCAGAAACAAATGTAATATCCCTTTATCCCAGCATATGGTCTTCTCTATGGACAGCATTTCAACAGATTTGTAACAGCAGTGATGGGGAACAGTGCTTAGCTAGGTAGCAAACACTGTATGTGGTAAAAGACTCTGGTTCTAAGTTTCTTCCCTACAGAGTGAAAAAAAAAGTTTGCAACGAAGACAGAGCAGGACTTGATTCTGAAGCCACATTGCCTGCACAGAAAACACGTATAAAGAAGAACTCCGTAACTTTCTTCCTAGTGACTATCAGAAGAACAGAGATAAATCTAGATCATCTCCTTTTCTTTAAAGCTACAATCTTAGCACCTTCCTCTTCCTAAAATCATTCCCCAGAAAAGCAATGATTCATTTATATTTCTTAGGAATTAAGAAAAACATCACAGATGTTAAAACTTACATTATTACCTTCTGTCCAATTTCTCTTTTTGGTCATTCATCTATTTATTTCAACATTTTGTTAAAAAACCCCAACAAGGTATTCTCTAAATATTTTGTGACTGAATACAAAGCCCTACTTTGGCACAAATGCCTTGGCATAATTATTTCCTCTTAGTACTAGAAAAAGACACGCCACTAAATATGCTGCCAAAATAATGGCTGAATTTATGACAGAATAGTAGATCATCAAACTTTACAGCCTCACATGCCTGTGCAGGGAGATTTTTAGCTGTAAAATAGTGATGAGTTGATTTATTATTTGTGACATGAGATAAATAATTTAGGTTTGCACAAATTTAGCAAGAAGTTCTGTCCCTAAATATATTTTAAAGTCATAACAGTCATGTGTCTATGATGAGGTACCTCGTAAAACAGAAAGTTTGATTGAATACACCATGAATACAGTAGCAGTAGTCAAGTAGGCTTGTGCAGAAAAAAAATAATAAAAAAATAAGGCCTTTTGGCTATAGGGCTTTGTATAACCATCCACAGCTCTGTCACTTCAGTGTTAATCCACTGCAATGACTTCATACAGGTCTCTACATGAAGTTGATTCAGAACAAGCAAAAAAAAACCAAACCAACAACTTTCCTGATAGCATCATCTCCTATTGAACACAACACCCACTTATCAAGGAATCTCCATGGGTAATTGTGAACTCATAGGTATTTAAGGGATGAGCCTGACCTGTAAATTCTCAACAGCCTGGGGGGAGAAAAAAATAGAAATTCCAGATTACCCCTCTCATTACAGCTTGCTGTATCCGGAAAATTCTTCTTCAAAAGTTCCAAACCAGTATTGGTTTGTCAACATCCAGAACACTGCTGTTAGTTTCACCAGGGATACGGAGACCGTACATGAATGTCAATATTTGACTGAGTGTCTAGATAGAATTCAGTGATTAACTTATGATTTTACCTCTATATCTAATTAGCAGTATGCTTGTTCAACATGTAAGAAGATTTTGCAAATAGAATGCATGCCATGGCAACTGAAGGATGCATATATATTTTATTTTATTTTATTTTTAAATTAATGAACTTTCAAAGAAAATAGTTAAATGCAACCTTGTCTAGATAATGTCCACATCACAAAAGTCCCCAAGTCAACATTCAGAAGTGTGTGTCAGGGGAAGCTTCTTTGAAAATGGGAAACAAATATACAACAGGTGCAGCACAAGAAATTTCAAACAAAAACCCATGTAAAGGGGGAAAAATAACTTGTGATTGTTGACACTGCTCTTCCTGAATATTCAAACTGGATGGTGTGTAACACGGACTAATGCTGCTCCCTGCAGGTGGATCATGAGCCCACATGAAGCCACACCAACTACCAACTTCACTGGAATTCAACATGGAGTTAGGTACTTAGCTGCAGATAGAAATCTCCAGGAGTGGAGCTTTTGCATGCAATTCTTCTATACACATGCCCTCAAAACTTGTTTGTAATTGGAAAATCTCATTAGGAGATGAATTAGCTTATTTCCATAGAAAGGTATCGGTTTACATAACTTCAGGAACATTTTAACTGATGGGAGCCTCTTTCTAAATAAACAAACTGTTGTGCCATACAATACTAAGGGACTACTATGTGGCCTTCAATTCAAATGCAACCTTATTAACTTTACCACAAGTTCCTAAGAATGAGTAAACTTCTGTTTGTTGGTTGTTTTTGTTAAAATCTTCTCAGGCATAAAGTAAATAAATACAAAATGCACTTCTGAAATATGCTCTGGTCAAGTGCAAGTCATCCACTTTCCATGAAAGCAGAATTAGCATCTTACTGCTAGAATCTTGTGTATCAAGCTTCAGTGTAGACACTCCCCAAGGCAATGGCACAGAGCTCTATTCCAAAAGAATGATAATAGGATTGTTGCTTTATCATTAACCACAACATAAGAAACAGCACCAATATAATGATAAACCAAGCTACCAGTAACCTTAAGAATGTTCAAGGAATAGACAGATACTGGCAGGAATTAATCTGCCATTTTCACACATCTGCCCAAGGGAGGTATTGTAATTGCAAAAATTTACTCTTAGACTGCTGAGACTTGTAGTAATTACGTTTCTTTTTTAATAGAAATAGCCACAGGTAGTAACAAATTGGGTTTTGAGATGGGGAACTGGGCATGCATTCTAACCCAAATTGCTATGTAATTTTCTTATTATAAAATACTATAGAAAACTTATGGCTCAAAAATTTAAATCAGAACAAAACCTTTCATTTAAATAAACTCTTCTCCCACGACTATTCAACTTGTATGCCTATTTCTTCATTTACTGGTATCAGAAAGACCAGCATGACTGCAAGCGATTTATCTTTAGATAAAGATATTTGCCAAAATTCCTGAAGCTTACATTTGCTTAAGAGAAACAGCTTTCTCTTGCTTTGCTTTCATGCAAGTAGACTAACAAGTAGGTCAAAATCTGGAAATCTAACTACTTGTTCCTAAGGTTTATTTGCCAGTGTCAGGGGATGAAGAGAAAAGTGTGTATGGTCTACATATATTTTAAATGAACTGAAATGAATATTTTCTTCAGAATCCTGGAAGCTGGTTTGAAATAATTGAGGACAAGAAAGTATTTAAGATAGTTATTTCACATTCGAAGGAATTATTATTTCTTTACTGTCACATTATTGCAATAATGAGGCATACACACTGTTGGAAAGGATTGTATATATAGTGGCTAATGAATAGATACTAAAATTCACCTGGTTACTCCTGCCCCTTGCAATACTATATCCTATTCAGCCTGAAAAGAAGCTACAGGTGGTTTAAACAGCCAAAATTTATTTATAGATTTAGAAAAAAATGAAGACTATGCATTGAAAGAAAGAACATTTAAGATTTTGGTTTTGCCTCTTTTTCACCTGATGGCTACAAAGCTGACTGATACATTCCTTGCCTCAGAGCTATGAGATGTAAATTAATACTGTGCCTTTAATACCTAACACAGCTGATATAAGCAATTGAGTGCTGATTATTCTCACATGTCACGTGACTTACACCTCCTTTTCATCATTACTCTCAATTCTGAAGTTTGATAGAGGGATACACAGTTTTAAGTAAGATATATAACTTCCACCATGAAGTGGAAAATGAGGTTCTTCCTTACTATATATACTCTTGCCTCAGGAAAGAGAATATGACAATGTCTGTCTCTAAACTTGATCTTTTCAAGGTTGCAGCAAAAGGTGCAGATTGATAGCATCTTCCAAAGCAATGTTACACAGCTACCTACAGATCATACGCAATATTAAAAAAAAATAAAATAAATAGATGCACTTCAGTCCTTAATAATGCCTTTTCACCAGCTAGATGATTATTTTGAAGCTATGCTGCTCTCTTACCTATGAATCTCCACAAATGTATTCCTACACGTAGTTATATTTTCTCACATACGGTCTAGAAATCTAAATAGTTTCTAAGGTTTCATGGCTGTAATTTTAAAAAGGCCTTTAAATTCATTATTTCCCAAGCACTCTAAATTTCACTATATTCTTAATGTCATTTGATCCACTGGAATGATGAAGAGATCAGAAAAGAACACGCTTAATACTTTACAAGGGTGGCTGGTAATCTTGGCCACGATCATCAAAACAGGATTGTTTTTATGATCTTCAAATCTGCATATCAAATTACTCAAGTCCACAAAAAAAAGCAAAAATATCAAATATTCAGACATCAGGACTATCTCAGTAGAGTAGTAAAATTCAGTTTGACATTAAATGAAATGAACAGCCCTGCAGCTTTGCAGTGTTTTTAAAGTGAAGGAGAGAAGAAACAAGGAGCAGTTCAGCTAACACAGACTCACAGATTCTGGGCTGAATTCTGCACATGCTTACATACATCAGCAACTTAATTCCTGTAACTGATCTATTTAATTCAGTGGTGCTATTGACCTTAGTTAAAATAATCACTGAATACATGTTTTAAGGACCATACCTTGAAAGACATGATACCGATACAATTATACATATATAAGTTAGTTTTCATAGGTCTTGAAATTACTTAAGCACTGGTTAAGGACATGATCCTGCTCTTTCTGTATTTGTGGAAAAGCAATCTTTTCATTAATACCAGTAGGAACAAATCACAAGTGCTGAATCTGAGGAGTATCATTAAAACTTTTTTGGGTTTTTTTGGTCACCTTTGGAATTCTATAGGATTTAAATATTTTCATTAAGAATTAATAAAGAAATTGTTTATCCCACTTCAGCTTACCTTTTTTTTTTTAAACTGAATTATAGCTAAACAATCTTAACCATAAGTGGTTGCTTAGCAATCAGCAAAGAACAAGACAGAAATATAATAAGTAAAGAAACTGACTGACATGTTCTGTGTTTGAATCACAGCATTCATTAAAAACAACAGAATAACACCAAAAGAAGTCTGAAACAAAATTCTATTAATAAAATAATACATATAACTGTCTTTAGGAACAAATTACACATTTAAAAGTTATGAATTGTGATTCACATGTCTTCTCTCTATAAAAAAATCCTTTAGCTATTATTAAAAATACATTAAAATCCTTCAAATTTTGATGAAGCCATTATTTACCTTTTGTTTTAATTCAATTGTCAAGTGTGCTTCCAGTGAGCTTAAAACCAGTATATATCTACAAAGCAAGCAAGAGTTTATAGCTTTGAAGACTTGAAATTGATTTTTAATGCACCAGCTTTCAAACACTACAAAGGCTGCTCTCTGCTGATAAAGACAGTAAACAAGAAATTGTCCTTTAAATGTTCCCTTTAATGTTTTTCTTTAATTAAAAATCAATCAAAAAAACATTGCAACATTAAATTTTTTAAAATTAAGACATTAAAATATATTTAAGGTTTTTGACAGAAGACGCACGTTCAAACTAGAATGAAAACTTATGATGTTACTTTTGTTTACTTATTAGTTTATATTTTCTTTGCACTGTAAACATTGTTAATCAATACATAAAACAACATAAAAGTAGTTTATCACTGAACACAGCTACTTTTATTGAGTAGAAATGTTTAAAATATTATTTAAATAAAACTAGACATTATAGAAGTACTGAAGTAGAACTCTTTTTGAGTACCTTTAGATTATTTTAATATATACTTTTCCTCTACTCAGACCAAAGCCTATTTGTGTAGATTAGTCACATCTACAGTCTCATTTATCCAACCTGTATTTATCCTTTGATCACAAAGCTTGTTAACTTAAATGGTCTTTTATTGTTATGATTCGCTTTCCCATAATTATGCAGTTTAACTGCCTGATTTTTTTGGAATAAATATATGCAAACGCGCCAATCATATTCAGCAGTGTTATGCTGGATGTTCTATGAACTGTCAGAGCCACTTCGATACAATAAAATTGCCTGGAAGTGTTCCAGGGCAAGGACTGCAAATACCAGTAATCATAGTGTCACTAGAACTAGTACAGGCAAATACACGCGTGTCACACATATATCAATAGATGGTCTGAAGCACTGCCTGAAACCAATTTTGCATGTCTATCACCGCATGAACTTACAATGCATCGATCAGAGGTCCCACCCACACAGCTGAAACTGTGCATTTGTATCTGTAACAAGGCTTTTCCTCTCCCATTTTGAGTCCTGCTTTGGCATGCCATGGAGACTGCAGCACACAACCACCCAGCAGGGAATGGCATGAGATTAGAAAGTTTTCTGTTACAGGTAAAAGTATTTTATGAACCAGAGGAACACTAATCTTATACATATATCACAAAGTCAGTAGAAAGGTCCATGGCTAAAATAAAATACTCTTCATTTTAAATATTTTACTTGCCTATATCACTTACAGAATACTAACCTGAAAATAGATCAACATAGGACTGATTGTCTTGAGGGCTGAAAGAGGAGATATCCCTTCACTGCACAAAAGTGTGAAGCAAATCGACTTTTATGTTGTTCAGTATAACTAACACTAATAATGGACTGAAACTATGCAATAATATCTTTATAAGTAGAGGAATTAATACACTCTTGAGTACACAGCACCAAAAAAGGAGCTGTCTTCTCATGTCAAGTAAGTGAAAGATGAACTGATCTTCTGCTATCCTTTCTGCACAGTTAACAACATTAACTTGTGAAAGAAATTCAAAAGAAAGAAATGTTTCTCATGTGGCCTTAATAAGCAGGAATTGTCTCAGCAGCCTTTGGGATTTAGCTAGAAAATATATGACTGTTCAAGGAGGTTATTTAAAGCACTGCCTAATATCCTAATTAACAGAGACATTCATATGAATTTTCTTGTTCTTGAATGTAGTACTTAATACTGAGTATTTTATCTAAAATGCTTAATAATTTATCCATTTTTTTCTTACTCATAGGATTTGCAGTAATTAATCCAGAATCATCCTCTGTTAAAAAAATAAAATAAAATAAAATAAAATAAATTTAAAAAAAAATAAAAAAAAATGTCTACAGCAGACTAAAAACAAAAGTTGCTCTAAAAAGACCATGACAAATATATTTCTAGGAGTTAGAGTACACCCTGGATAAGATTTATGGCAGGTTGTGCACTACTGCATTTCATCTCATCATATCAGCAAAAGCAGCAACCACTAGTTAATCTCCTTGTTGCCCCCTTAAAAACATAACAAATGAAACACTTAAACTCCAGGAACTTCTCCTCAAAATAATTTTTCCAGTCTCTTCTTAGTACCTTTTTCTTTTTTTTTTTTTTTTTTTTTTTTTTTTAGATTAGGTAAGAGCCTGCAGTCCCCTGAGAGTTTCACTTCTTTCCTATACTTTTGAACCTTTTAGCATTAATTTCACCACTATTGTTCCTACAGCTGAAGTACAGATACAACTGAAAGTATAAAGCTTTCAGGCTATTTGCTGCAAAAATTTGTCCCAACTGCTCTACTCTGACCTTCTGACATCAAAGGATTGCTTCTATACTTTTAACGATAAAAACAGAGCTGTTTCTGCTCTGGTCAACAAATCATTGTTTAAGTTCTTTTCACAAAAAAAAAAAAATAAACTCTTACCTGTTGGAAAATACTAATACTACTGTCAAAATGTCTTTTCTTTATACGTGCAGGCACTCCTCAGTCTTGAAGAAGTGTCTCAAGAACTCTGCCATAGATTCTATACGTTTTCTTCAGAAAGAAAACAACAATCCACATATATAGACTTTTTATATGCAGAATGTCTTACATAGAAAAGCCAAAAATTAATTTGACAAAGCATTTTAACTTTTGCAGAAACAATGAAAGAAAAATAAATGAAGCAGGATCTTTAAAAATGTATCTGTAAATATTACCCTGTATGTTAATGTTTTCTGAGAAGGAAAATAATGAAAGGGAAGAAAAATTGCTGGGGAAATTGTTACTTTTTTTTTTTTTTCTTTTTCTTTTTCATTTAAGAGCAAACTTCCAACTGGTTTACAGTTAGATGTGACTTGGAAGAAATTTATTTTCTAATGACATTTTTGCCTCCTTAGACAAGCCAGGTTATATCTATGCTTTCTTAATGTCAAGTGATATTTGCAAATATTTCACATGTGCCTAATAATAACTTTCCATGTATCAATATTTGCTGAATTTTAAGAATACACTCCTAAAATATATGAAAAGGTGAAAATATATTTTTACAAACAAATTGTTTGTAAAGAGCTATAAGAGAACAACACAAAACACTGAAAAGCTAAAAATAAAGGATCCAATCATACTATTCCTAGCTGTACTTTGTAAGGCTCTTAGTCACAATTTACTCTTGAAACACTGAAATCATTAAGTCAAAATTACGCTATTGACTGAAATACAAGTAAGAACAGGCCTATTCATCAATGTGAGTAAAGACAGCAGAAACTCGACAAATTTACTGTTAAAAGATAACTCTTCAAAGGATTTTCCTATTTAAGATAAGGTAGTGACAGTGAGCACCTAGCTCAGACAGCTTCCAGAGCCATTGAGAGCTGTGATCCAGTAAATCCTGCAGTATTTACTTCACATCTTTTATTTTAATCGCACCAACATTCTGTAACTCTTGTATTTTATAAAGTAGTCAGTTCTATGGAGATTTTATTATTATTAAGTTACTGCTTAATGAGAATTTCTGTTCTGGCAATATAAGTTTCTTTCTCATAATATCAAGCTTCTACTTCTGACTTTTCAATTTTCCTTTTTTTAAAAATTATTTTTAGTGTTTTATATTACAGCATTTCATCTTGGAAAGTTCTTTAGATTTCAGATGGACCTATATATCAGGAATGATCCTTTTGAAATAATATTGCCATAAACAATATTGGCAAGGAGTTCAAGACCAGAGTAGATGTTACACAAAACAAAAGCCCAATTCTGCTTCCTCTGTGTATTTCAGCAGCCAGGGAAGATGCCATAGTGAACAGTACATTGCCAGACCTGGTCCTAAAAGATATGTAATTTGTGTCAAAGTACTATGCAGTGTATCTTGATTAAAAGTTAAATAATGTTTCATGAAAACATAGAAAAGATCCAGCCCTGGAATTCTTACACAGGTGAGTCAATACATGGTATTGACTTCTCTGAATGAGTAAAATTAAAGCTACAGAAAAATGTAAAACAAAATCATACTAACTTGCAGACTGTATTTACACAATGCAAACATTCACAATAGATATTTTTAAGACATCAAAACACTGTAAAATCTACTATCATGCATCTTAGCCAGTTCCAAATTTTCATCTGCTGACAATTTAGTGTCCTTGCATACAGCCCTAGAATACGGAGCTGTGAAATGTTGAGAATTACTAAGTACAAACCTGCAAACATGTAGAATTGCTCCATTATCCTCTTGGTGCACAATGTTAACATCTACTATCTCTAGTGAGAGAGAATACTACTTCTCATTTGCAGTAGAAGATACAGATAGTAGAGAAATAAAAATCTGATACTTCTGTTTTCAGACAGGAATTTAAATCACTAAGAACAAACACAACTTCAGTGAGGCAAACTGCTTTTCCTTACAGTGCAGCATCTGCAGACTTCTTTCTGCAATCTTGGCATTTCTGAGCCGAAGTTTCTCAAAGTATAAGTCTGAAACAGTGTACCTAAAGACAGAGCAGCACTAATATAGCTTACGTTTTTCATTTCCCCTGAAGATTCTATCTCCTTAGGTACTACCCAACATCTCGCAATGAAGCTGCACTGGGACTTGACAGTAATCTGTTGACACATCATAAACATCAGGTGCCTGAAGTATTATGAATGATCTGTGCTTTATCTTAAAATGCTACTAGGATTGCCTAGTACAGCAGCTATGGTGATTCCTGGCTTGAGAGCTACTGCAACACAGTCAGTCTTCTCTAGCTGTTGTTTAGCAGAAGTTGCAGCCAATGTTTTCTCTATTCACTCCCATCTTATTCCTGATATATTTACAAAGCTCTCCAAGTTGCACCACAAGTATAATAATAAATAATCTCTAGAATGATCAATGCACCTTGCATATGGAGATAGTTTTCTACACTACTGTTATGTCACATTGAGGAATTCTTTATAGAGCCTATTTATTTAAGGAAACTATTTATTTCCCTTTATTTAATCTTCTGTCTATTGTAAACCTGCAAGAAGAAACTTCAACTTGTTCACCCAGGGAAAGGCAAACTGATTAACTCAGAACTTTTTGGTAGGAGAGATATGAAAATAAATGTGTATGTTTGTGCATATTTCTTTCTCTAATGTCTGCTCTTCAAAATAAAGCAAAATCCTGTTTCTCTTTGTCAGGTGGGTATGTCAGCTTGATTTACTCACCAGAATGAGACAAACAGAATTTGTCTAGTAGCCTTTAAGGCCTAGAGTGAACAGAAATCTTTCAGCCATGCAGTTTCCAAAAACAAATAGTTTGGACCGTAAGTGATTCAAAGCTCACATTAAATTTTGAATCTGTCAATAAGTCTATATTTACATATTTTTAACTTACTTGTATTTGAAAAGACTGTTTCTAAAGTATGTTTAGAATACGATTGCTGAAGGTAAAAGAAATTAAACATGCTAAAGTTTGGCTATTCTGGCTTCCTAGTACGCTCTTCATCCATATCAACCTCACGTGCACATCAAAACACAAATGGTCTGCGGAAGTGTACTGCATCCCTGGCTATCCATCCAAAAATTTATACATATATATATAAGCATGCATGTTTAAATGATTTCATTTTATGGTAATGAGGAAGTTAATTTATTCACATACGTAACTCATTCAATCATAGCATGTAGCTGTATGCTACATAGTAGTGAGTAAACACACACAAGTTGTTAAACTGTGTGACTAATGTGTAGCAGAAGTCACTAAATGAGAGGTAAGATTACACCACTCTTACACCTATCAGGTAATATTTTCTCCAGCTGCTGGTCATTTTAGCTTAGTCTGAAACTCGTAGTCACTAAGTAACACTTTACTCCACGGGTATTCATTGACATAAATTGAGCTATTTTTAAAATAAAATACTATTAATGAGAATTAAGGCAATCATAAATTCTATCGATTTTACTAGCTCTTCCTGAGAAGCAAAAGGTGTGTTACACACTCTGAATAAGAGAAAATTTGGATCTTACTGAGAAATAAATTATTTATTTGATGTTAAATATTTATAGACTCAATTGGATATACTAAGTAATAATATAATATTTAGTATGTTTATATATATCCATATATATATATCCATATATATATATATAAAACCCATAAAGTTTTAATAACAGGCTCCTGCTAGAAATTCTGCCATTAAACACTTGTTAAGAAAATGGAAATGAAGAAAAGCAGCTCCACTGTATGAATTATACAGTGTGAGATTATTGTGGCCCAGTAATGTATCTGGAAAACTGAAGTGAATGTTCACGAGAGAAAACACTCACAAAATTGTTTACCTTTCTCTTACTGAGGTAAGGAAGAAAACTGCTTTTCTGAGTTGACTAATGACAGGACATAATAAAGCAGCTGTGTAAGTTCTCTATCTTTTTTCCACTGGCTATACCTTTGCTTCCTAACTGTGTAATTTACTTTTCCAGACACAAGTTTTCTGGAGTCATTAAGGATATAGCAGACCCAGAGAGATCTCTGATCCTTTACTATTTCACCCTAAGTTTGCAGTTTGACTTTTAACTGTGGCAGAAGTACAGGACCAGACACAAATAAGTATCTACATTCTAAATGAAAATTTTATATAAAATTTACTCCAAGGATGTGGAGATGGAGATACAAAACGTATTTTAGTAATGCAGAATTATAGTGAAGAGGATTGGATTTTCTTATCTAGCTTCTTTAAGTCTGGGCCTTTCTAAAATAGAAACAAACTACTCTGTTTCATACTGTGTATTTGTTTGTTTTGTCAATAGAACCACAAAATATAGTATCAATAAGTATGTTTGAACAGGTTGTTCACTAGGGAAAAAGTGCATGTTTCTTAAACTACCTGCTGGACCATCTAAATATCCCAAAACATTCTGTGCAGATGTTCAGGGAAAGCAAAAACAATATTAGATACACCAGTATGTGCTATGAGAAGTTAGTTAACATTTCCCACAGTTGTCGTAATGAAAACTGTTATAGAAACCACAACACACCTTTTTAAGGGAGGAAATTCCTCTTTTAGCTTTATATAGATCTCAGAAAAAAAAAAAAAAAAAAAAATCATTATTGATGTCATACAGTGAACACTGTAAAAAAAAGGAATAATATTTTCCATAGGGATTTTACACTACAATTGAATCTTTACTACTTAGTAGCATCAATACATTAATTATTTGCTTTATATAGACATTACATCATTGTAGGAAAGTATAACTTTCTGTCTTTTAGTAACTATTACACTTACCAGTAAGAAAAAAAAGTGTTTGTTGTTTTGTTTTTTTTTTAGCATTCTGACAACTCCATTTTACATTAAAAAAGTTTACATGACTTAAACAAGTGTCATTGAAAGCTGTTTGTTTTTTAAAGCATGAGCTATAAATCAAATTATCTCTTGTTGTGCCCTAACCTAAACTCTTTCCTGAAATGTCACTTTTTGTTAAAATCAATTTCAGATTTTAAGTATTGCTCCACTCACTTAATTGATAGCAACACAAATTCATGATAGGCGTAAAATGAAATTGTTTCTGTGACACAACTCAATCGCGGATTGAGGTTTAGTTCACAGTGACCTTGTACAGCCAGCCTTTTTTCCTTTTTTCCATTTTTTTTTTTTTACTTCCCGGTTATAAATATGCAATTTACAGGCCATCAGTTACTGGAATTTTGGTTAATTAACCTGCCAGTTCTCAATGGCCACTTCTGTTTAGTTTAAAACATTAGATACAACTGGCAACTAGAACATTTGGTGTTCACAGACCACAGGGTATGATAACTGAAACGTATTACAAATTTTCATCTGGTACACCAAGTGTCTGCAGTGCAACTTCTTTCCCACTAGCCACATACACAAAATGAGTCTGTGTCACTTCTGATACATTCAGCTCATTCCTCTATGACTCAGAACAGCATATCAGGAGAACCACAGGATAAAACAGATATGACATTTCAAATATGTTTAATAGCCATTATCCAGAGCCTGCTTTCAATCCAAACGTTAAAAATCACTTTGGAACATACCTATAGTATTTGAACATTAAGCTGCATTAATCATGAAGTAATACTTTAAATTAAATCAATCTGAGCCAAATTCTGCCCTCACCTTCACTCTATGAGTTCAGTGCTATGCAATACATCTTCTGAGTTTGGACTTTAAACTACCTGCTAAAAATTAAGCCATTATTTGATTATCACCCTGTATCCAATGGTCCAAATTCTACCATTCCTCACAGTCACGGAAGCCGGTAGAGAACAGTGTGGATATAACTAGCAGCAGAATGCAGCTCAGCTGTAGTTTCTAAATCAGCTTTGGTAGAAGAAAGAGCATGTAAGTCTTTTGCTATGAAGTAATCATCAGTATTGACTCAGGCTACTG
This sequence comes from Chaetura pelagica, assembly GCF_000747805.2. Lineage (NCBI taxonomy): Eukaryota > Metazoa > Chordata > Aves > Apodiformes > Apodidae > Chaetura > Chaetura pelagica. The sequence continues at coordinate 5,147,118 of NW_009953761.1, read as the reverse complement.
GAAATCTGACTAGTTGTTTTGCTGTTTTATGATAGGATGTGAGTTTTTTTTTAACATTTGGGGGAAGGAGGGAATCACCACACACATATTCTTTCTATTTGATTAAGCAGAATTTTCAGCACTGAAGGTCTGGTTGTTTATGGGGAGAGGAGGAGGCAGTGGAGCCCCAATGATACTCTTCTGCATCAAAAAAATAAATATTTATGTATATATATTCTAAAGAAGGAAATTTAAAAAAAAAAACAACATACATCTTGGAAAGATAGCTCATATTTACAGACAAGATTGGAGGGCTATAATACACTGTTGCAATAGATGTCCTCAGTGTGTAGAGTTTCTCCCACGTCCTGTTAGTTACTGCAGGTAATATGACTGCTTCAAAAATGCCCTTCCCTATCTCCACCCCAAACCAAAGCTAAATAAAACCTGTAGAAGTGCCCACCTCTGTCTGAAAGCCTTCTGGGAAAATACTCCATCATTCCCCAAATGTACTAAATGCCTACCTGCACTCTCACATGCACCCCTTTTGCACTGGCATAATAACCCTGTTTCTGTGGGTGTCTACTTTTGAATCACATTGGGAACACTGGCGTGACAGTAGAACCAGACTCATCAGATGTGGTCTGGTTCCACTTTCATTAAGTCCACCTCTCCTTAGCGACTTCTGTTGGTCCCTTCAGTGGTGCCTTACAGCAGATTTCACTGCAGACAAAAGGTAAAGTTAAATCAGCTTCTAAAGAGAGGTCCAGGGTATTCTAAAAGTCTCCTACCTGAATTATGGACATCCGGCTCGGGGGAGCCTCGCTGGCGTTAGTCCCTTGCCCTGTGAAGCTGGTATGGCAGCCCACATGTCCCTGGGGTACAGTCAGGTTGTTGGAGGCAGGCTTCAGGTACATCACCTCAGACCTGGGAGAGCTGAGGGGCAGGCGGGTCTGGTAGTCAAAGTACATGGGTGAAGTGGCCAAGGATGGGCTGCTCACCACGTTCATGACATTGAGGGGGCCCCGGCTGTCCTCGCCTTCACTGGGCACCAGCATAATGTCATTCTTGCTGATCTTCTTCTTCTTGCCCTTACCCCCTCCACTGCCACTGCCTCCTCCTCCCCCGCCACTGCCTCCCCCTCCTCCCAGCTGAGGGTGGCTATACTCAGCAATGCGACAATTATAGGTGCGGATCTCCTTGTTCTCTCGCTTGCACTTCACAGCAATAGTGATCATGGCAGCCAGCAAAATGATGGAGACAGTGCTCAGCGTCACAATCAGGGGCAGTGACAAGTCCCAGTGTGGTCGCCGATGCTGCTCACCATTCACCTGCGGCTCCCCCCCCCCCCGCCCGGGGCCTGCCCCTC
>NW_009953761.1:5140300-5145143 GCF_000747805.2 Chaetura pelagica | reverse complement strand
TGCACCGGCGGCCCGCCAGCCTCAGGCAGGGGCCCTGCCAAGGCCCTAACAATGAGCTTGGCCACTGCAGAGAGGCTGGGCTTGCCATGGTCACTGACTTTTACCACCAGTTCAGCCACAGGGCTGAGCTCTTCCCAGTAGGGGTGCAAGGTGCGTATCTCACCACTAGTAGGGTCCATCTCAAAGAGGTGCTCCTCATTCCCTTCTACGATCTCATATGTGAGGCGCCCGCTCTCCCCAAAGTCACTGTCCAGGGCACGGACGGTGCCCACAGGGTAGCCCACCCCAGCGTTGCGTGGCACCTGGAGCTCAGCGGTGTCATTGATGAGGGCAGGCAGGACAATGAGGGGTGCATTGTCATTGACATCAAGCACAGTGACACGCACAGTGGCGTTGCTTTCACGATGGGGTGAACCCGAGTCTTTGGCCAGCACACGAAACTCAAAGTGCTTTGTCTGCTCATAGTTGAAGCTCCTCAGGGCATAGATAGCACCATTGGTGGGGTTAACAGAGACATAGGTGTAGATAGAGACATCACCCACATGCCCAGGCAGAATGGAGTAAGAGACTGTCCCATTTTGGCCCAGGTCAGGGTCCTGGGCCAAAACAGAGCCCAGGTACTCTCCGGGGATATTGTTCTCGGGCACTTGTAACACATAGAGGTTCTTGCTGAAGCGGGGTGGGTTGTCATTCTCATCAAGGATCCGGACAGAAAACGATTTGGTGGAGTTGAGTGGGGGGTTGCCCCCATCACGTGCCACAATGGTCACATTGTACTCATCCTGTGCTTCACGGTCCAGGGGCCGGTCAGTGACCACAGTGTAGAAGTTGTCATAGTTCTCTTCCAGGGTGAAAGGGACGGCTCCAGGCCCACCGCCACCACCCAGCACCCGGCACTGGAGCTGTCCATTCTTGCCTGAATCACGATCAGTGACCCGCACCAGGGCAATGACAGTGCCCGGTGGGGCAGCCTCACTCAGTGCTCCCTGGCGAACGGAGACAAAGCCAATGGTGGGTGCATTGTCATTGCGGTCGATGAGGCGGACAGTGACCTTGCAGTGAGCAGGGATGGGATTTGGCCCCAGGTCCCGAGCCTGAACATCGATCTCAATGAGGCCATTCTCCTCATAGTCCAGATTGCCCTTGACACGGATGAGGCCACTCTGTGGATCGATGCTAAACAGGTCACGGACGCGCTCGGGTGCATAGCCACTGAAGGAGTAGAGCACCTCTCCATTGGTACCCTCATCAGCATCGGTGGCATTAAGGTCGATGACAGCAGTGCCCAGTGGTGCATTCTCTGGCAGCTCTACCACGTAGGAGGCTGCCTCAAAGACAGGGCTGTTGTCATTGGAGTCAATGAGGCGCACGTTGATCTGCACAGTGCCAGAGCGTGGTGGGTCACCGCCATCCAGTGCTGTCAGCACCAGGGTGTGGTGGCTCTGCTCCTCACGGTCTAATGGCTTCTGGATTACCAGCTCTGGAAATTTTGTGCCATCACCACGGGACTTCACATCAAGGGAGAAGAGGCCATAGTCGTCACGGGTGAGCAGGTAGGTGCGCAGCCCGTTGTCTCCGGCGTCTGGGTCATGGGCGCTGGTGAGGGGGAAGCGGGTGCCTGGTGCAGCATTTTCTGAGATGTCCATGTCCACTTGGTCAGAGGGGAACGCTGGTGCATTGTCATTCAGGTCCTGGATCTCTACTTTGATCATGCAGATTTCCTGGTCATTGGCAAACACCTCGAGGGACAGCTGACACTTGGTGCTGCGCCGGCAGAGTGCCTCGCGGTCGATGCGCTGCTTGGTGTAGAGCAGCCCGCTCTCCCCATCCACGTCCAGGAGGTGAGGGGCCGAGTTCTCCAGCACTCGGAAGGTGGATTTGGGGCCACGGCCGCCGCCAGGGCCACCGCGCTCCATGGGCACCATCCCGCCTCCTGCCGCACCTGCCGCCAGTCGCGCATCGCGGCCAATGTTCCCGATCACTGTGCCCGCTCCCTGCTCCTCGGGCACCGAGTAATTCAGGTTCTTTAGCGACAGGGCAGGAGCCCAGCAGAGAAAGAAGCAACAAATGGAAAGGTACATCCCCGAGCAGGGGTGGAGGTGGCAGTAGCTGCAGCGGCAACCTTCTTCTCTGCCTCCCGTGCTGGGTTTCTTCTACCTCCTCCTCCGTTGGAGCTGGGTTTTTCTTTCTTTCTTTTTTTTTTCCTTTTTTTTTTTTTTTTTTTTTTTGTCTTCTCTTTCTCCACCCCTGTATTTTAAGTTCCTGAACCTGTTGCTCTAAAACATCTGCAGAGACACAGGATGAGAGGCAGCAAATGGACCATGTAGCTCAGAGGGAGGGAGCAATCGGGGATGGAGGGGGAGTGGGCGGAGGAGGGGGGAGCAGCTTCAGCAGCGTTTCAGCAAGCACTTGCCCTGCTTGCAGTCCCCTCGCAGTTACTTCAGCTGTCCAACTTTGGTAGTGGGAGGATTTCAAAAATCAGAAAATCTCTGAAAGATCTTCTCCTCTGGGCAGACGAAGTGTTCCCGATCCTTGATTCCCCGGAGATGTACAAAGGATAATAAAAATAATAACAATAATAAAAAATCGGTGGCAGTGGTTGTTTCTCTAAAAACGATCAAAAAGATATATATATTTTTTTTAAATACTTGTATTTTATATACATAGGAAAGGGGGGTGGCCACAGGTCTGTAAGCGGGGGTAGAAAATCCTATTTGCTACTCATCGCTTGTGATGCAATTGATGGAGTGAAGGGGTGGGAGAGAGACAGAAGGGGGGGAAAAAAAAAGTCTCAGCTTGTTGTTGAAACCCTCTTCGTGTGCAGTGAGAGGCAGTGAAATGTCTGATTGCACCGCGGGGTTGTTGGTTTTCAGGGAGTGTTTTGCTGCATTTAGAGATCTAATCTTGCATTGCTTGCGGCAGAGAGCTGCATCTCGCTGCCACCGGTATTACCCCCCTCTCTGTCTCATACACCCTCACTATTTCCTTCCTGAATCAAAACGCGAGGGAATGAGGATTGCAGGGCAAGAGGGGAAAATAAACCACACACAAAACAATCCCAGTAAAAACTAGTGCCCAGATTTGTAGTTTCCTCTCCCTCCCTCTACTACCAGCCTCGCACTTGTTGTTGTTTTTTTGCGGGGAAAAAAAATAAGAAACCCACTAGCTGACTGTCATCACTAGCAGTAAATACATATTTTGAGAGAAATCACAGTCTGTGCTCAATCAGATGCACACTTGGGTTTCTTTAAGACAGGCCAGTAGCCGCCGCCACCACCACATCCTTTCTCTTCGTCTATCTGTGTGTGTGAGTATGCGTGTCTGAGGAGCTGCACTTTTCTCGATGCAGTTTAATTCCAGTTTGCTTTTCTCTTCAGCCGAGAGGAAATCAACAGGCAACCCACGGCTGGACGCATAGATTTCAAAAAAACCGAGCGAGCGAGAGAAGGAGGGCAGGAGGAGGTGGGGGGGGGGGGGGGATGGAGAATGAAAGAAAAAAAAGCCACCACACACACACACACACTCTCTGTTAGTCTCTCGCTAAAAGGGAAACAGTCTCTGTATTCACAGGGCTGCGCTGTCAAGTGCCTCTCTTTTCTTTCTATTCAACATCTCCTTCCAATGACACTGCCGCCTAGTCCTCTTCATTTAGGGGAGGGGAGAAGAAGAGGAAAAACAATCCTGGCGATGAATAGAGTGGGAGATCTTTTAATCGACTAAATCGGTTGTAATAGAACCTATGCAGTTTCGTGATTTGGTGTGATGCATTTTTTGCAGTCCTTTCAAGCTGTAACAGTCTCTCTGGGCATCTTGGTACGAGGGGGATGGGGGGGCGGGGAGTAGCAGCGGCAATGCCAGATGCGTTCCCCCTCTCTGAAATATGTATCCCAGCGACAGGGTGTATGGGCAAATACTGGGTAAGGGTAACTAAATTTTATTTCAGGTTCTTTTAACAACTAGAAATAAATGAATGGCACATCCAGAAATGCAGGTGTTTCAGTCTGCCGGATGAGTCAGATCCAGCAGAACAAATCACATTCACTATCGCCTCATGTTCCTCCCTTCAGACATTAGTTGCAGCTTCTTCCTAACGCTGCTCTGACTCACTCTATAGACAGGGGGAAAAAAAATTAATCAGATTTATATTTTGCAGGGAGGAGGGGAGAGAAGTTAAAAAAAAAAAAAGAAAAAAAAAGAAAAAAAAAAAGAATGAGAGGGGAAGGTGTCGGATCCAGCTACACTTTTACTATACCTCTTTCTCCGGGAGACTGAGGATCAGGAAAACAAGGCTGTTATCCACTCACTGGCACAGAGGCGCGTCTGTCTCCTGCTTTGCTGAGTGTTTTTTAACCACCTTTCCTCAGTGTTATGTGTGAAATAAATCAGAGATCTTTCATATTAAAAGAAAAAAAAAAAACAAAACAGAAAAAAAAAAAAAAACACAACCAAAATCACCAACAAAAAAGCCCCAAAACATAGTTTTCCAATACATAGCTCACAGATCTAGTTCCGAGTCTCAGTTCTGCACTGTTTTTTTTCTCCTTTATTTGAGTCCGGACCCAAAGTACACAGTTAATTCTGCAACCTGTGGTAGAGAGGCTTTCAAAAGAAAAAGAAGGAAAAACAAATTTTCTTCTCTGCCTCATTGGTGGGTGGCCCCTTTCAAACAGACGGTCGCCAGTCTTAGCCAGACAGCATGCGAAAGGAACGCCGATTCCCGAGAAACCAGATCCATTTCACCAGCCGCCCGCAGGTAAGTGGAGAATTCGGAGAAAATTCAACAGTTGGAGCCGCTCTCTGCCTCTCTCTCTCCTCTCTCTCTCCCTCTTCCCTACCGCCCCCC
>NW_009953761.1:5071338-5139766 GCF_000747805.2 Chaetura pelagica | reverse complement strand
GGTGCAACCCCCCGGCACCGCGGGCGGGCGTGGCGGCAAGTCCCGCGGGGCGGGCTCGCGTCCGCAGCAGCGCCCTTTCCCTCCCCTCGCCTTCCTTCCCGTCCCTTGCCGTTCCCGCCCGGCGAGGAGCGCGCCGCCGCCCCCGCCGCAGCGGGAGGCTCCCAGCCCGAGCCGGGGGCGACGGGCACTGTGGGGGAGGGAGGACTGAAGCTGGAAAGGTGAGTGCTCGGATTGCCGAAGCGCCGGTCTCGACCCGCGCGTATCGAAATGGAGCTGCCATTTGTGAGCTGTAAGTGACAAGCGTGTAAGTAGCATGAATCATTTAGACGGAAAATAGAAGGAAAAAATTAAAAAAAATCAACTCCGGAGCAATTAGAAGACGCTCCTGATTATTATTTTGGGAGCGGCTCTTAAAATACTAAGTTAAGGAAGCTGCTCTTTCGTCTTGCGCAATGGGACAACCTTCAGTCCTTTTTGATCTTTCATGTCCCTAACTACCAGTTGCCTTACAAAATTATGGATTCAAATAAAGTAATCTTTCTAGACCCATCTTCCCGTCCTGAAGACCCCTCTGTAGATTTGATAGGGGTAGTTTGCTATGCAGAACGAGTCTTCTAGTAACCATGATAAAACTAGTGCTATGTTAAAATGCAGCATATCAATAAACTATACATACTTTAGTGCCAGTGTGAAATCATTACTCTCAGGCGTGCCAACTTTCTGTGTGAGAGCGACAGACAAGACGAAATACAGGGCATGTTTACAAAATGAGCTTTGCTTTCTGAACGAGGGCTTCAGATTGGCTGATGAAAATCGGCGTATTCGTCTGAGTCACTTATTTGGACAAGTCCCCTATAGGAGCAGCACAATTTAAAAAGATGGAAGAAACACCAGAGTGAGCCCTGAGCTATCAGGAGACCTCGTTTCACTGTAACTTGAGTCCTGGGCTTTCCTTTCCTTATTCGGCAGCCTATGCCAAGCCTGTAGGATTTCTCGGGGTGTGCACAGATTTTCTACGCAAGTTCTGGTAACTGGGGAAAAAATAAAAAAAGAAAAAGAAAAAAAAAGGGTCGTTGCAATTATGTCATGGCTCCCTCTAGTGTGCCAGAGATACTGCTGCATTTGGGGTATGTACGTGTCTGTGTGCCGAGGTGTGTACACATTCGGTAACTCTAGTTTCCTTTCTGAGGGAGCAGGAGAGCACCCCCAGGGTAAAACAATAATTTCACTACTGCAGTGACAAATACTATGTAATATATTTGTGATAATGTTTCTCATGGCTTACTTATGTTTAAAAAACCCGAAAACCCAAGATTAACTTTATTTTTATTTTATTTTTTCCCAGGAGGCTAGTGCGTCCATCACTTTTTTCTTCAGCCTAGTGAATGCCTTTCCTTTTTTATATGACTCAGCATTACACAATAAATACTCTGACTCCATAATGAAGTCAATACATTTGAGGGCACTCTGCAGTTTGTAAAACAAGTACTAGGAACTCTGAATTAAGGGGAAAACTACATAACCTTTTATTCAGGCAACTGGAGCTTTGCTTATAAAATCTGCTTTTTTTTAACCCAACATCTTGCAGCTTACAGCATCCCACTGATACTAACAACATGCAAGGAATACTTAGTGAAAAATTAAAACCTGATTCACTAGCATGAGATCCTCAAACCTATACCTGACTACCAGGTGATGATCATAAATTAAACACTTACCCCTTGTTCTACAAGTAATTGTGGGTTTTAGTGTTAACTTCAACAGAGCTACTTTTTAATACTCAAATATGGCTTATTATTAGCAGTTCTAATAATTTATTGGAAATCGTATCATCTTGACATCTTAAAAATTGTAGCTTAAACCCAGTAGAGACTTAGGTGCCTAACTGGAAAAAGCCAGATAAAAAATTATGCCTACATATGGATATATGCCTCTGCCAGGCTAATGTTTCTTACATCAAATGGTTTCTAACAACACAATGGCATTTATTGATTTTAATCTACCTGTGCAAGTAGTGAATATTTTACTTGTTAGATGATTTTACAGTATATATAAAATGCATTTTCTGTTAAATTTGTAGCACACATTACATATTTGATAGCTTAGACTGGCATCCTAATTTTCTATACATTCATGAGGAAATTACTGTGTTTTTCCCATGGAACAGACAGAAATCAAATGTATGAAGGTAATACCAGTATGTGCCAATAATACTTACGTGCTGTGCCATGTCACTGTGTATTTGATGTACAGTGTATACTTACTGGGGAAAAAAATGAAACAAAGTAAAAACAAAATTTAGGAATGCTTATTAACAGCTTGGTGAGAAAGCTATACTGTGGAGAGGCTAATACACAGATAAAATGCAAATCCTTAGTAGTAGGAATAGACATATGGAAAGCTTACGCTGTCTCGCAGATCAAGAAGAACACATGGAAAAGTTCAACAAAGGAGCAAAGTCCATTGTAGCAGCTCTAACAATAAACTATATATGGAGGGGTTAAATTATGCTTTGGAAAACTACTTTTTGATACTTGAAATATTTGTTTATTGGAAACTGTAGCCTAATATCAACCAAAAATAATTGATAGTAACAGGACATATCAAATCCAACTTTTTAAAAAATGCTGTAGTCATTAAGATATTACATCAATGTTCAGACTTGTGTGGGGAAATGTTCAGAACAAAATCTAGTGGTTTAGTATTTTGTCCTCAGCAAAGACAAGTAAACCTTTCCATTTATATATATTTTAAAAAAAGGCAATAAATAAGAAATATCCTCAATCAGAAGTGTTGAAATTAAAATCTTTAGTCTCAGCATGGAGGGTATTTAAGCATAGCACAAAAGTCTGAACAAATATCCCTAAACAAATAAAAGAAAATACAAAGGCAAGGAAAATATTGGTATAGTTAAATGTCAAGGTTCTATATTTAAGTTATTTCAGCCTAAAATGTATCATTGGGAAAGCCCTAATCCAATCATCTTGAAAACAATAGAAAAGGAAAATTAGAAAAGCCAAGGAGGGAATTTGAGGAAAAAAGAATCCATATATAAGAGAATGAGAGAATAAATTACCTGCTAAAGACCCAATATATTCCTTACCAATATCAGGAAGCCACAACAGAACCAGCAGGCCGATTAGTTGGCTGGCTATAAAAGAAAAGGTATTGCAGAGGAATTATATTTCTGTATTCTGGTATTCATAGCAAATGAAGACATTTCCTCAGGTCAACTTTTTTTAGTAACAAAGATGAGATGTGGGTGTGTACTGAGGTGTCAACAGAGAGATTCTTAAAGAGTGAAAAGAATGTGCAGAATCTGAAAATGAGGTAAATGAACTGTTAAAAATATGCAGTCATTAAGATCGGTTACTATGTGTGAGGATTAAAAGGTACAAAATCTATTTGTCCTTTAAAAAGGCTAAAAGGGTGATCAAGGAATTATAGTATGACAAGCTTTACTTTTATTACTAGGAAAATTAGTTAAAATTACCATTAGAATTAGAAATTCTACAGCATCTAGAGAAACATAAGAGAAGTACTGTCCAGAAACTCAATTAAATCAATAGAAACCTTTCCAGTGATTTAATTCATCCCATAATAGCAAAGTAGCACAACTTACATAGATTAAAAGGACATTTCTTCCATTTATTAGTGTTGTTTCAAAGTAACAAGAGAACGACAGATAAAATTACTTTTGTCACTCGGCATGTAAGCAGTTTTATGTCAATTTAAATGTGAGTCCACACCAGCAAGACACGTAGCAGAGAGGAGAGTTGCTGAGAAAAGGAACAAGAAAGTACACAGTACAATAGGTAAAGGCAAGAGAAGGGAAGGATCTGCAAATTATGTTAATGGACAAATGGAGGGGCAGGGGCCAAGAAGAGAGAGAAAGGAGAACAGGGTGAGGTGGAGCATAAAGCTCTTTTTAAATAGGACTTCAGGCAAAGGGAATTAGCAAGTAGGAGATAAGCCTGGAGTTGTCACTGAAACAGTTGATATCTACTTCTGCTGTCTAGCTGGGAAGTGTTACTTTTACCGTTGCACCTGTGTAATTTTGGAAACAAACACACAAGATTCATTAGGCTTACAGAAAAGGTGACTTGTTAGGTACAGATAAGTGGCTTAGGACTTGGATACTCACATCTCTTCAGGTATGTTATGTAATGACTGTTTAGCACAGAATACAGAAACTTTTCTCTTATATTACAGTGAAAACAGGATGCACTTGGAGATCAAATCCGGTGCATTTCAAACAGATTAAGTAGAAAGTTTTCTTAATGATTAAACAAAAAAGCAATTTATTTAAGAGCAAATCAACTAATGGAAACTGGTTTCCTACAGGTGTGTCTTTTAATTTTCCTACTGCTGCTACTACCAGCTTCCTTATGTGTCTTCAGTGACAGTTACCCTGCAGATGTGTATGGCTGGCTGAGAGGGACATGCTGCTGGGCCAGGCAGCAGCTGCCTGGAAGGGTACAATGGCTACTTTTCCTTCTCTCGGTTAGGGTATCAATTTTTCTTCCATGCACACCCACCAGCTGGAATGAAATTTAAACTGGGATCACTGTTGAAATGTCTATCCCACTTGGAAATTTTGATTGAAATTAGCCAGTAGGTCACAAAGTTACTGGGCAGAATGACACAGAGACAGTCAGGTAATGGTGAGGTGGGCTCTTTGTTTGCTTACATAGCCTCTTTTAAAAAACCTAGAACATTGAATTTATTGTGTTTTGTTTTGTTTTTTTTCTATTTTATTATAACATTATGCCAGTCCTGGAGGTATGATATAGCACAGTAACATGATCATATGATGCAACTTAACATGGTGTCATAATTCATGCACTGATACTACCAGTGAGATAGGAATATACTCTGTAAATACAGACATAACATTTTGTAACAGAGAATAGAAAATATTTGCATTTTCAAGTAAAGATTATTCTCTGTAGCATTTAGAAACTTTTCTGAAGCAAGTATTTTACAGATTTTTCTTAAATCTTTTGTTTGTTTGTTTTTTCATAATGGTAAATTGCATTAAGCCTTACTCTGGAAAGAGAGATCGTGCCTTTCCTGTGAATGCACAAGTGAAGAAACTTAGAGAAGTACAGGATAAAAAAAGGAGGAGGAGGCAAGGGAAAAAAGAAAACAGGAGTGAGCAGAAACTCCAGAAAGTGTTGAAGAAAAACAAGGAACAGCACTGCTGCTCAAGTCTCACAGGAGAAAGAAAGAAAATGTTCTCTTGGGCTTTGGGAGGGGACAGTGTGTAATCCTCTGCAAACCTGTGGAGCTGCTTAACTAAGAATATAAATGTACAAGCAGACCTGCCATCTCGCATCTGCATGAGCCAGGGGATTTTAATCTACAATGTTTCTATTGTCACACTTTGGATGTTTTATGAAGTTTTGTTTTGGAGTAAGATACGATCTTTGGGGCTTAAACCTTTTCTGGGAGCTCTGGTAGTGCTTGGCATTAAGGAAAAGGTAAAAGCAGATCCATCTCAAAGATCTGACTAAGTGACATGCATTGTGCAGACTGAAGTACTGGTAAAGTACTGATAGAGGACATATTTGAAGAAGACAAAATTAAAGTAATATTTTGAGGATAACATATCTGATGATACAAAAGGTCAGGAAAGTTAAAGAAAATTAGGGCCCTGATGAAAGTCTTGATGAATGTATTTCATGAGAGCAGTCTAAGGGTGCACACATGTGCTGCATGGAACTGTAAGAAAGATGCTCTACCAAACAGACTTTAAAGTTATGCAGAGTGAGGTTAGGTATGGAATGAATGGAATGAATCTTTATCTTTCTCTTCATTAAAAATCCCAACCAGACAGAAAGATGTAACAAACAAGATTACTCACCCAACAATCTGAGGGAGCTGCTGGACACTTCTCATGTTTCTTAGGCAGAAGTATCTCTAATAATATTAAGATATATTAATATATTATTAAAGCAATAATTTGGAATTCACCGAAATCTCAGTATAGTATGTCACTGGAACTCCTTTAAAAAGAAAATAGTTACACCTTCTAAGTCACAATATTATTGAGAGCAGGCTGACATCATTGAGCCAAGCTGAATTTCTGGCTAGCACAACAGTGGCAATAAATTTTTTCACTGGAACATTGTAGGCTTCCTACATTTCACACCTTCAAGCTGCAGGAGGTTTGAGTCACTTATTCAAAACATTATCTCAGATTTTAAGGATCAGGGTATTGCTTCTTATGGAATGATAGGATTTTATTGTTCACTCTCTTCTAGTATTTCAGTATTATAACTGTTTCAGAGCTAATGTTTGCCTGCAGTAGCCAAGGAATTGTGGCAGAGTTCAATGCATTGTTTTTTCCTCTCAAGGTTGAAGGCTGTAACATCAGGTCAGACAGGTCACCAATTTGCTTGTGAAGGCAAGACCAATGTCTTTGTGGAAATTCAGAGCTGCTGCTGCCACCTACAAATAGTGACAGGAAGCAGAGGATTGAGAAAGAGTCCAAAATAACTTAGGTGTAAAATATTATAGTCACATAAATTAACTTCTGCCAGTATTCTTATAGTTACTCCCCAGGTGGGATGAAGATATCATCTTTGAAGCTTCTGGTTTCCAAGTGCAGTGCTTAGTCTCCAGAAAAGAATAAAGCTAAACTGTAAGTACAAGGTAATCTGTGTGTATAAATTTACGGGAGATAAAGTTCCTACTAGAAACAAAACAAAAAATAACACCACCACCACAAAAAGAAATTAAGCCAGCTTCCTGATTGTCAGTTATTTACATATTTTTGTCATTTTAGTTTTTCAAATTTAGCATTTTGCACCCACTGACGATATTGCAGAATCTCCCTAGGGTTTATGAAATTTCTTACACATTGCATACTAAAGAGTCTACAAGCTAAAGTTGCCCGTTATGCAGCCCTTTAGTTTTCAAAGTATTCCCTTATTCAGTTATGCAGTTAGTAGCTTTACTTTAAACATGACTGATTGCAACACTGTAAACAATTCTGTTGCTAAATCTCACAGAGAAATGGAATCCCATTTACCCTCTCCGAGCTGCAATTTCATAAGATTGAAAAGAGAGGAAAACCTACAAAACAAAGAAACACGTAATGAAACTGTCTCTACTCTCCACCCCAAAAATCCAGGGACATGACTGGGAATAAATAATGACATTAGAAAAATCTTTTGAGTCAAGTGTCGCATTTGTATGGTTGCTTTTAAAAGGGAACAACATCTTTAGACTTTCTGTAAGTGAAAACCTTTCTTTGCTATTTTACACATCTGTTGGAAACCAACCATTCTGTTTTGTTCCTGCTAACCCATTTCATTTGTATACTCCTGTGTGGGCTCCAACATAAACACGACTCGTAAACAGCAGGCTATAGATAAGCTTTCAAAATGTTATGTGGCATTTTACCCACATATCTGTCAAGTAAAAGGTTAGAATCTTCACTTTTAAAAGAAAAACATACCAATTAGCACTGAGGCATGGGTGTCTAGAACACGAGCTTCTCAGTTTGACATGTCTGTAGATGCAGCACAACCCATTTATTTGTATGAAGCTCCCTTTCAGTTTCTGATGGCGAGGACCTGGGGAGGGCCCCAGTTCTGATGAATTTGCAAATGCTTACGGCAATTGCTAGATGAGAGTCTTTGGCTGATGTGTCTAGTCTAGCTTCAGCTGGTTAATGGGGTGGTAGGTGATTGCTTTGCCTTGTTTTGCCTTGTTTGCCTACCAAATTGAGGCCTCAACACTGGTCTCAGTGGCGCAATGGGAAAACAGGGTTGTCAAATGCTCTTATCTCCAGTGCACAGGAAAATAAGGAAGACTTGAGGGCTTGCTTACTGGCATAAGCTGGTGGGACTGCAGGTCACAGTGAAAGTTGGAGAGTGATGACAGAAGCCTGTGCGGGGTCACTGGTCCCCATCCTAATGGGGCATTGGCAGCCAGCACCCAGGGATATGCAGGGCTTTGGCTTCATCCCTTACAACACATGGGCCATCTGAGATGAGCTGACCTGACAGTTGGCTGCCAGCACAGAGCAGTAGGAGTTTTAACCCTCTCCCCACTTAGAGCCAGGGGCCAGCAAGCGAGTAAATTATGTTTCTAGAAGTCATAATTCCCTTATCTGTTTGCTCCTGGGATGGTACTGCTATACATCCCCCTTTCTGCAGGCAAACTGTTGTCTTTACAGTCTTGTCATAAAAGATTAGTCAAAATCTAGTGCTATAAAACGTCAGAACCAAATGTAGTAACCAAGGTGCAAAATTAACATTAAACAAATCCTCTAACCTGCTGCAAAACCAAAAAATTATCCTAAAATTATAATGTGAAGTACTGTCTCCTTGAGACCACAAAAATGCTTAATGAATTTATCTGTCTTTCATAAAGACATTTTAAAGAGGCTTGATTTTTAAAATTGCATAGCATCCATGTCCTGGAAATTAGGTCCTTTAAGGCACTGTATTTATGAGTACATAAAATCACTTCAAACCAAACCAAACCAAACCATATTGTTGGATTACCTACATAAGAAGTGGAGAAAGAAAGGGAAACAGAAAACAAGTCAGTCCAGATAAAAATCCAAGTTAGTATTTCTATTGTTAAGTATTATCTATTAGGGAGCAATCAGTTTTTAGGCTTATATAAGAAAGTGTATTAATGGCTGCTTCCCTGAGGAATTTATCAATTAAGATAAATAAATTGCTAAAATTTTCTCTTTTATCATAATATCATAAATTGTTAGCAGAAATAACAGCTTTATGTACATCAAGAGATAACATCTAAATTACAAATAAATCACTACAAAAATATATGTTGCACACTGTTTTTATTTAATGTGCACAACCATTAAGTATTTAAAGAGCTAAATTCTGCCAGTTGCCTATTCTACTAAATGTGTCCATTATAGTGTGTAAAGGGGAAGTGTACTATATTAAGATGGGTAATATTTTAAATTTGGATTTGTTTTACACTACGGGGTTTAATTTGGAGCAAATGAATCAGTTACATTCCTTAGACAGCATTGCTATTTTAAATATACTTATTTAGGGGTAGGAACAATGTAATTGACTTTTATCCTTTTTTTACTTCCATGTCTCTTAATAACTCTTAATATCATGTAGTAACTCCTATTACACCTAAACTGAGTGCTTTGTGGAGCATTTAAACTTTTACTAAATAAGTAAAATTTACTTTTAAGTTAACTACTTAGTTTGCATACCAAATTAGGGGTATGTAAAACACATCTGGGGCTCAGGAATATGTCATTTTGTTTGGGTGACTGATGACCTGGCACCAGTTATATCCTCATTTCCGCAGTGGTGAAGCCATGCACCCTGACTGCATAGGGAACTCAAGGTGACAAGGTGCTGCAGTGCAACTGCTCCCTAACTGTGGCTGCTGCCTGATGTGTGAGAGGAGGAACTCTGTCTCAAGGTGTATCAATCAAGTTCAATATCTCACCCTTATCTCAAGGTGCTTAATGATTCAGTGTATTGCAAAGGCAAAGTCCTTTGTGAAGATTCTGCTTGACAACTTTACCTTTTTGTCCATATAGAGCAGTCTGACATAAATTCATTTGGTCTGGATAGGGACCTTCAGTGGACAGACCCTATACAGTGGAATGAAATTCCACAAGGAACAATGACCAAATGACCATTTTATACTTCAGCAAGTTTCTGCTTTAGATGCAAGGCATTTCTCTTTACTTAGCTGGCTTTAATGGAAATATAGAGCAAAATTTATATGTAGGTAATTTTAATTAATTAAGACAAAACAGCTCACACTTTTCTCTTTGAAGCAAGGATGACAAAGCAAAATTAAAATGGATTAATTTGTACTGCTTGGTGCACTAATATTAGGTGTTTTCATGCTACAGCGATGAATGTGTATCAAAATGTTGTATATTGGAGAAGACCACATATGACCAAAAGACAGATAAAATCACTCATAATAGGTGGTCATAAAGCTTAGGTCAGCGATCTAAGCTATATGAAATATATTAGGTCACCAAAATGTCTGAATTCAGACACTACTGAGCTCTTATTACAAGACATAATCATATAGAAAACTGCTGAAGAAGTGCATTTTAAACTGCTTTGCTATTTTCTTCTCTCAGAGAAAGTGGTGTTCCTGATCATTGTCTCTGATCTTTAAAGGCTGTGGTCATGTTAGTATAGCATTCACTTCTTCAGCAGACATAAATTGCCTTGATAGTATTATGGCTGTAATACTGATTCTGCTCTATTGCAGAACTTTACCAAGTAACCACTTGTGGAGTTTTCCTAGTAAAGGCACGTCAAAGCATAGGCAGATTAAAGTCTTCACCTTCATGATCATCTTGTTATTATTTAGCACATGTGATACAAAAATCTGAGGAGTCCCCAAGCAACTGAAGTTACAGAGAAACTCATTTAGTTAATTAATGAACTTTGAAGCACAACTTCTTTCAGGTTTTTTGTTTGTTTGGGCTTTTTTTAGCCAATGAGTGAGGCAAATTCAAAATTGTAGCTTGTGAATATTCTTAAGCATTTCATATACCGAACTCTATTATTTACAGCACTTATAGGAAACAGTTCACAAACAGGGGCCATTGTTTATTGTCTTGTAGTAAACAGTAAGTGCCTCAAACAACTGGCTACAGTACCCTGGGAATCAGGCCCAAACTTCTGAAAAGCCACTTATCATACAGCAGTGCATAAAAGAAAAATTGTATAAAATACAGAGTAGATTCACAGGAGGAATTTGAAAGACCTGAAAGGACCAAATTGTTGTCTATCCTGTCTAGTTCAAAGAGTTTAAAATAAGAAATAATACAAAGTTACAACTAGCCAACCTAGCAAAACATTACTAAGTGTCCACACGCACAAAGTATATAGCCTCTACTAAGAAATGAAAGTTCATTTTCAGATTAATATTTAATCTCTCTATTCTGTTTGTTGAAAATATTATTTTTCAGTAAACTCATTTGGAGTTGGCACTGTGGATGCTTTCTAGCAAATTCTAATACATATGTTCTCCTTCCAGTCAGTGGACCAAAAAGAAAAAACGATAGTGTTTAGACCTGGTCGCATAAAGGGAACAAAGTTTATTAATAAACAGAGTTAGGCAAATAGTGATACAGAATCACAGAATCATGGAATCATAGAATCATAGAATGCCAAGTTGGAAGGGACCTAAAGAATCATCTGGTCAAACCTTTCTAGATACTACTGTAGTTTATATGGTTGGAAAGGACCCCTAAGATCACAGAGTTCAACCGTCAATACAAAATACCCAAACAAACAAAAAAACCTCACCATACAACAACCTTGGCCACTGGAGCATGTCCTGAAGTACCAAATCTACATAGCTTTTGAATATCTCCAAGGATGGAGCCAAATCTACATAGTACCAAATCTACATAGCTTTTGAATATCTCCAAGGATGGAGCCACCTCCCTGAAACAAACTTTTCCTTTCTTTCCTCTCTTGCCTCCTTTCCTCCTCTCCTCCCTCTCTTCCTCTCTCCCTTCTCCCTCCCTTCTTTCTTATAAAAATATCAGAAGCTTTTTGCATCATTGCTGCTGTCCATTCAACATTTTTTGTGAAAGCATAAATTACAATTCACTTCCAATTATATGTTGCTTATCTGCAGTTAAATAAACAGCTCTGAGAAATCTGCATTGAATGAACATGTACAATTCATTAGAAAGGAAAGTCTAGGAGACAGGCAAATTTCAACATGGGGAATTACCTTCTTTCTGAAATCAGATAGAATTTTACCAACCATTACCATGGCAGCAAAAGTACACACTGTGATGCTTAAAATAGGATATTTTTTTCTTATTACAGGTGAGCACAACAATTATTTAAACTGCAATCAATTATTTATGATTTCTACTGTACCAGCCAGAGTAAAAGTATCTCAGTAAAAGGTAATGTCAATTATCTAAAATTAAGTATGCAAATACACTTGGATGCCACACTGAAATATTGCTCTAATTTGGTTTAGAGATATACTGAAAAAGTAGTCTGTTGCAGTGGATTATTTATTTCTTTATTTTCAAGTAAGATACTTTCAATCAAAATATTTAGACGTTTCAATGCTGACTCACTAGCACCACGAAGTGGAGAGTAGAGTCTGTGGTACATTTGCATTAGGACCAGTGCAACCACACCTGGCATTAACAGGTGTGGTTGAATTTAACAAGATGTGTTTTAATTGTAAATGTCAGTGTTTCTAACTTTGTTGCTGAATTTCAAACAAAGAACAATTAGCAAACCTCTATCAATATTGTTAGAGCAGACAGATGAAGAGTTGGTGTGCATTATGGTCTTCAGATGTGTGGAGTATATGTCACAAATAATGTAAATGCATGTTTGAATTTAGCTAGGTAGTGATCAGCATAGCATGTTGAGCTCTCAAGCAGATTAATTTCTATATCAGTTTATGGTGATGACACATTTTTGTGTCTTCTGCTGCTTCAATTACTTTGATAAATTGGGGAGAGGGGTTGTTTTCCCACAGAAGCATCAGATAGAGATAATTTTCATGGATTTTTTTTTCCTCAATTAACTAATCTACATGTTACAGTTAAGCATACTGCTAATTAATCAAGTTAATTATACATCAAGATGCAAAACTTTTGTGGCCAGGTTTTGTTTTGTTGCTTTGTTTCTTCCGTTAGCTAAGCTAAAAGAAAAGGCTCACATTCACTACACTTCCTTTAGAAAGAGTTGCTGATTTGCTGCTGCAAATAGCTGCTTCTATTTCCCACTATTTCTGTCAATAAAACTGAAAGCAGTTGTCCTTAGACGTTTATGATATTATAATATCATCAGCAGTAAAGATGTACTGAAATTAATTTAACTGAAAACAGACTGTAGAATCTCATGTCCTAATAGTTGAATTATGGGAAAGATTTGTATGACAAACAAACAGGCTGACATGTCCCTTGCCTGAGGGCACTCTTGGGAGTAAAAGGTTCTGTTGTGTTTGTGCCTTTTTGTCTTTCCCAACATTTTTTTTTTACTTTTTTTTTTTTTAGTGAAAAGAGAGATCAGACTGTTGCCGTAAACTATTTCCCAAGAATTCTAATTGATACAAGCCTTGCCTATTATTTCTTTCCTTGACCCAAAGTCCTCTTTTTTTGTTTGTTTTACAGCCTTAGATGTGCCTCCCTTTCTGTAGCAGGAGCTGTTTAGTTGAAAGGTAGCATATTTGTTTCAGAAATGACTGTGGCACAAACCTGTTTTGACAATGTCACAAAGCTCATGGCATGTTGTCAGAGGTCTTTTCTTAATGAGAATCAAAAGTATGCTTTAGTCCATGATAAAGTCCAAACTGTGGTTTAAATGTGTATCTGCTGGTTGTGGTCGTGGTCATTCCTTCAAAGGAAAGGCAATCGGGTGAAGGTATCAAATTTGTCAAATATATCTGACTCACACAGAGAAACCACTATTCCTGTTCCTTTGCTTGCGTATAAATCACATTTGCTTGCGTATAAAGAAGAGATTTGGAGATATTTCTGTTTACTTAGTCTGTTCATATTTAAATATTACTCTGTATATTTATTTCCAGTATGGTGCAAGTAACAAAATTAATTTCTTAACAATATATTTATTCAGTGTCATTGTTATACCTACTACCTCACAAATGTCTTGCATTTTCCAAAAAACCCCTCTTGCCCCAAGGCACTAATAATCAAATTTACACAGCATGCATAAAAAGACTTGAAAGAGGAAAGTGAGGTTGGTTGGCACAATAGAGCAGAGAGGATATTTTAGGCACTGTGAACAGTCTTGGGAATAGAAATAGGAAGTCATGCATGAGATATGGATACACACAGTAGGCACGACGGTTTCTGAGCCAGGAAAGAGTAAGGACTCTGGAGACTTTCAAGACCCATCTGGATGTGTTCCTGTGTGATCTGCCCTAGGTGTTCCTGCTGCAGCAGAGGGGTTGGACTTGATAATCTTCAGAGGACCCTTCCCACCCCTATGATTCTATGATTCTATGATTCTATGACTCAGTCCAGTGGTAGACTAAGTCAAACTCTTGCACAGCCTTGAAATTGCAGAGGATAAATTTGACCTTATGATGTAATGAGACAGAAGACCACAGGATGTATTGAGACATGACTGGACATGATCAAAGTAGTGAACAAGAAAGATAACCTTGGCAACAGTGTTTGGAGTGGACTGGAGGAAGGAAATTAGAAGGAAGAAGGTTAGAGTGTCTGAGAGGTTGCAGCAGGTGAAAGAAAATGAAAGCATGAAGCAGGAAGGAATAAAAACAAATAACTGAATCAGAATTATAGAATGGTTCGTGTTGGAAGGGACTTTGAAGATCATCTAGTTCCAACCCCCCTGCATGGGCAGGGACACCTCTCACTAGACCAGGTTGCTCAAAGCCCCATCCAATCTGGCCTGGAACACTCTCAGGGATGAGGCATCCACAGCCTCCCTTGGCAACCTGTTCCAATGTCCACCCTGAATAAGATCTTGTAGATGGAGAAAGATATGATTTGGACAAATAGCCCAAATTTGGACATTTGAAAGTCAATTATTATGTAAAAAAAATTAAAAATGCATTGAAGGTTTCTGCTGTGTTTATTGGCTATTCTGTTGGCTTGTTGCAGCCAACTTGCTGTAATAAAAATCACAAAAGTCATAAAGCTATTTATATCATCTTTTATTTCCATTTCTTTCTACACATTTACATGTATTGATAGATAGCTATTTTTATATTTCAACTGTAGAACAGTAATATGGAAATCCGGTGACACAGGTTCATTTTGCTGACTCTGCCACTGACTGCCCCTTTGATTGTGGACAGGTTTTTTCTGTTTGCTGTGCTGCGGTTTCTCTGTCTACAAAACAGTTAAATCACTTTTTTTGCACATTTATAGGTGAAAAAGGAGAGATACTGTTCAGTGGACTTTGAAGTCTCTGTGGAGCTTGGTTAAAAGATGCCTCGGTCACTCTACATGGACACCTTCACAACCACCAGTGGGATGCAATGCCCACTTTATAGTGGCAGCATACCAGCTCCAGATTCTGAGGTGTGTTTGGGGTTTCAAGAAAGTTGAAAATTACTGTGCCCAGGTAGGTAGATTTGACTGGAAGCGTGAGAGCTCAGCAATGTCTGAAGCCATCAAAGTAAAAAAATATTTGCAGACACACTTCACCTACCAGATCACTTGGGATTAATGCCTGTCTTTTAGCCATGTACTATCAAAAGACAGAAGTGGTAATCTTCCCTGAGAATATTTCATTCAACATGCCAAAAGACTTTTAAAATATTGGTAAAATAAGACATAAAGCAAACAAAATGTTTGCTGGGGACTTCAGCAATAGAATTGGAGTGTCACAATGCTAGTTCAGAAAAACTGCAACAAATGATCATGCCATAGAAGACAGGAAAAAAAACCAAACCAATTAAAAATCTAGGTGGTAGATTAGCCATAAACCTAGGGAAAACGAGCACCTTAGCAGTAAACAAATAGTGAATGTAATTTTTGCTAAATCACAGTTAGACTCTGCACTGATGAGTAAAAAATGAAAGAGTGGGAGCTGGTAAAGGATATTCTTTCTTCTGAGGTGCTCTTGCCTTAACAGTCTTCATATCACTAGTGCTGAAGCTAAGATCCCAAGAGGATGAGTAAGAGAGGAGAGGCCCTTCACTGTAGCACTGCAGGTAGTTGTAGCTGTCAGTTTTTCCCTGGCTAAAATTCTGAGTTTGTCAGAATTCCTGTGGAGGTATTTTCTGTGGCTCATTCCTTCTAGTTTTTTTCATGTAATCTGTGGGTATAGAAACCTGGTTTCAATGGCTGCTGTGCAAATTAATCAATATTTAGAAAAAAATAGAGATGAATAATAACATTTAAAACATAACTGCTCATTAAAAGAACGGGCCTGTAAATCATATATTTTGGGTTTTCTATAGGAAAGCACATTGTTGAAAAACAATGGAACTATTTTCTTAGCAGAAAATTCTTAGAGGGATAAATTCAGGAAGAAGTCTTCCCCGTTTAGTAAAGGAATACAACATACAGACAAAAATCTGTTGAATATTTAAGATACACTTTTTAACTTTCTAAATTAGGTTGTTGCCATTTACTGCTAGGACAATTAGCAGGTGTCAGTTAGAAGACACAATAGATTATGTATCCAATTACTTTCGCTTTTCAGACAACAGTTTGCAGTCACAAGAGTGCATGAGGAGGTTTAATAAAAGATTAACACTTTTTAATTAAATAGGGCTGTATGTGACTAGTCATTTGACATTAATTACTGTTTTAGTTGGATTCCTTTTGATTTGTAAAAGGCCCTAAGCACTACAAAAATTGTCACATCATAGAAACTGCTGATTATTAAAACAAAAAGTTTTCTTCATCAGCTCATCACTCTCCTGCAAAAGAATCATAATTTCAAAAGTGAAATGGCTGCCTTAGAGAAGGAGATCAGTGAGTTTTAAAAGGAAAATAGCAGATGGTAATTCAGCTGAACCTCCTTAGAAGGGACAGTCTGAAAGCACTTAATTGTATTGGTTGATAAGGTCTTCTGTAAATGCTCAGCAAAACTTTCAAGAGGCTAACCAGCTGGCAGGAGGTTCATTTGGAGTTTTAACTAGCTGACTACCCTTTGGGGTGTCTTAAGCTAACTATCATCACTGATATTAATAGAGAACATCAATCAAAATGAAACACTGTAGCAGAAACTGATCCGAGAGTTCAAGTAATATTTTAATTTGTCAGCCTACAGAGAAGAGGATCAATGTTAACAGTGTCTTTGTGTGATAGCTTTAAATTCAAGTCCAACTGTGGCATCAGTATTTGCGAGTCATTCTTTTGTGAGTTTTGCTTTTTCACACACTTCACTTATTCATAGTAAAGTGAGAACAGTGACAATGAAAATCCTCATCTGAATAGCCTGCAGAAGGGAAAAAAAAAAAAAAAAAAGAGAAAGATATAAAGGTAGCAGGAATAATTCTTAGCTCATGTAAAGATTAGAAGTGAACTTCACACGAACACATACTTGGAGTCGTTGTGCCTTTTGTGGTGAATTTTTAGAGAGATTTGAGCAGGAGGGATATGCCTGTCTGAAGGTGAATCCAGAAAGAAAATTCTGTCCCTAACCTACAGTGCTACTGTTGCAGGTACAGGTACCTGCAGCTCCTATCTTAGCCTACCGAAATGGTACTCCATGACTAGCGGCTGGGGCTGTCTGCTACAGAGCTTATTCTTGGGGATTGTGGGATGCCTGACACTCAAGGCTGTGATGACCTCATGGATAAAGTTTGGTAATGTTTGAACTAGAGATAGTAAGGTTGTCAGCAATGCTAAGTACAAATCTGGACTTTGTAAACTCCTCTTTTACCACAGTCTAATCATACGAGTAAGTTTTAAATCAGCAAAGCAATTAAAAACCTGTTTCACACCCCAAATTAACAAAGGACATTGTACTGAGAGTCATTTCTGAGTAGAAGTATTGACACAGTGAAAGAAATAACATTAGTTGGAATTAGCTAATCTCCACAAATAGATACCTGATTTATGTGCAACTCAGCTGGTTCTGGCCATCAACACAGAAGGTTAATCTGCAGTTTGAATAATAGTTAAAGGAAGTAAAGTTACTTGATGGAAAAATGAAATCCGGTTTATAAACTGGACTGAAAATCAACAGACTTGGGTTCATTTCTGGAACAGTCTTCCTATATGACTGTGGAAAAAATGTAATTCAATTTCTCTGTAATTCAATTTCCTAACTCTACAAAGATGGCAGTACCTTTCTGCTTCACTTAGTAGACAGTAAGACTTTGAAAAGAAAAGGTATCTATTACCAGCATTGGTGCAGTGCCTGGGACAAATAGGTGCTTCTAAATACTGCTGTTATTTCCAGCATAAAATGTATTTATGTCTGTTTTTCTAGCTTAGTCTCCAGCCTGCTACAGTCTGAGAATCACTATGGAAACTGCGGTAGTAAATGTGGTATTTAACAACCAGTCTTCATACCATGTCAAATCGTTTCCTAAAAAGATGTAAGTCACAGTGTAATTCCTATAGGATTGCAGCCTCTCCTGAAATGGACAGAAGTGTTCACTCCATTCAGATTAAAAGTTTCCATTTAAAGTGGAAAAAACTATTGACTGTGTATGAAGACAAGCATTGTAGGAAACTTGAGTTCTAGAATGATTGTAGAAAGGTATACTTTATTATTGAGGACATACTGTTTTTCAAGGAAAACAAACAAACAAACAACAAACACTGAGGAGAAATACAAAATTATCATAGCATTTTGTATTCACTGCATCAGTTATTTCCCAAAGAAAGCCTATCAGTTAAAATGATGAATTTCAACCTTTACTGATTCTTCTAGAGAACATTCAATTTATATTCTTCAGGCAGTTTCCTACTTGTTCACCATACTGATTCAAAATTATTGGTTTTGTAATATTTATAAAGATCTAGTTGCAAGTTTTCAAGGACATATTTCAAGTTTTTCAGATCTAAACCCTCTAGTTTAAGTTAAGATAGAAATGAAACAAAAAGGTAACATGGTACAGTTATGTGCTTGAATACATTAATATTTAAATACAGTATTGTATTGAATGCAAGTCTAGTGGTCAATAGAAAATACAAAGGTCATGTTATCATAGCGTACAGAAAGCTTTAAGAGAGGAATACCAATGGATAAATATTTCTGCATAGAATCTTTTCCTTTTTTCACATTGCTTCTATGAGATCCAATAATGTCCATATGAAATCAATGGCTTCAAGCTCCCTGTATGAAACCGATGCTGTAAATGTTGTTGGCAGTACTAAATTTTTGAAAATGAACAAACCCAAATTGGTCCACATTTAATCTTTGCTTCATTTATAACTCAAATTATGTTTGTCACCGTGTCCCTTTTTCTTTAGGCACTCTAGGCTTCTGGTCGTCATTCTTAAGGGAACAATAGTGTTACAAATTAATATTGCAGCCCTTGACTGCTGCTGCAGTGTTGCAGAGCTAAGTGCTATCCTTGCTCTGCAGTTAAGGGTGTGGTGGACTGATAGGCCTAGGATATGAAATGGACAGCAGTGAGCAAGGAGATGATGAGTAAGGGTGCCATGAAGAAATGGGATGACTTACATGTTTAATTGTGGGCTGTAAACATCACTTTGTTTGCGTATGGTTCACAACTGTAAGTCCTTTGTAGGATTTTTTTTTTTACTTTCTTATCTATCTATCTGTCTGTCTATCTATCTATTTAAATTCACTGTTCAAAATTATGTTTATATCCCTTCAAAATAAGTGAAGCATGTGGCTTCCCTCTTTAAAAGATTATGTGAGTGAGCGCAGAGGTATGAAGTTGTAGGGATTGCCAAAGGTGAGAGAAGTAGGAGGGAGTGACAGGTACAATAATGAAATGGGATCCTACAGATCTTAGGTAGACTGAAAGGTTTGTTAGAAACTGTGGCAGAACACTTGTGGAACTGTCAGCAGACAGAGTGGCACTTGGCTTTCATGGCAATTTAGGGGTTGCTGGTGTGAGACCCTTTGTCAACAAACAGGGTCCCCAGCCAATGGGGTGTCTTGGCCCAGGTAAAATAATGAATGAATGACCACAGGTCAGATCTGACTTAGTCTATAAAAACAGAGCTCCTACCAGGAAGTCCTTGATATTCTGAAATGCTTGTGCTGTATTGTACTCCCAACCAACATCTGAATCTGTGATATTATTTTTTATTTATCAGAGTGCTAAATAGTGTTGATTGGAATAAAAATTCATTCGTAGTAAACCCCTGTGTGGTTGTGGTTGCCTCCATTACAGACACTTCAGGGATGACAGAAGCAAGGTACCATTTGGTCCAGCTGGGAAGCTGCAAAGTTGACTGCAATAAGGTGTAGGAGCAAGAACCTACCTTTAAGATCATGGAGGAACCAGGGCAGAGGAAAATAGTTTATAAGTCAATTAATTAATTAATTGTTTATTTCTTTATTTATCCTTGTCACTTTGAGTTTTTCTGTCTGTAAGACAAGATAGCTGTCCTAGCTGAAAAACTCTTAAAACTTGATTTGCTCTCCTTTCAGTCTCCTTTAGAGAGGTCACTTGAGTGAGAAGATCTACACTGGTCCACCTCAAATATTTGTCAGATTGAGATCCTGCCAAAGCTCTTGTAGATATTCCAGTACAGCAGAAATACTCAGGATGTGTTTCAGGCTTTGCTATGGAGTACACTGAGTAATGTGTTTTATGAATTTAGAATCTAATGACCTGGACACCTACCAATTTAATGCTG
Source organism: Chaetura pelagica (assembly GCF_000747805.2). Lineage (NCBI taxonomy): Eukaryota > Metazoa > Chordata > Aves > Apodiformes > Apodidae > Chaetura > Chaetura pelagica. Next base: position 5,119,503 of record NW_009953761.1, on the reverse strand, counting down.
TCAGAAGTTCAATGTTAATATGCATGGCCTCTGGCAATAGCTTAGTTCTAGTGGGGATATTACTAGTGAAAATGTTATTCACCTCCTAAGTGATAGCAGAGATTTGCAAATGTCATTGGTACAAAACGTTCAGATGAAGATACCTAAAGCATTAGTTGTGGCCTAAGAACCAACTCCAAAGGAAAGCTTGTGTGCTACTGTAGGTTACTTTCTGTATCCCAGGATCTAAATTAGGCATCTAAGAACAGAATATACAAACGTTGGACTACTGAACAGGGTTATTTCAAGATTAGACATCTGCAACAGATAAGAATAGGTGTCTAAAAACCCTTTCCCTTCCAACTTGAGAACCTAACTCTGAGACACAAGTAGCTGCCTGGATGAGACTGGACCGCGTTTAGGGGTCTGACTTCCACACAGTAGCTTAGTGGATACAGCAATTGCCACAGAAGCTGGAAGTTTGGAAGAAAAAGCATATTTCTCCTATTTCATAAGGTAATGCACTGAGTAGAGAAGAGCTAAATTTGCATTCTATTCTATACTCTTGCCGTCACCAACATTTTTTCAATCTAAGGGCAATTAAATGTAAACTGGGTAGGGAAGCCAGTGCCCAGTTCCCCTAGCTACTGAGTACTTCAAGCACTGTGCTGCATTGTTCCACAGCTGTTGTGTGTGAATGTAGAATGCCTGCTCATCAACAGCCACTTTCTGAATTCACTCCAAGCTCTCCTGAAGCAGAAGTTTGATTTAAATTGGTGCTTAGTTCTTTCCTAAAGTTAGTATATACTAAGTCAGAGAATGAGACTTAGAATAAACAGCAGTTGATTATCAATTGTGTAAACATTTTTTTTGTTAAAATTAAGGTGTAATTTTTCTACATTTCATTATTGTTCAGTGGGGAAAAAAAAAAAAAAACAACAAACAACAAACAACAGAACTATCTGACAATGACAAAAATTCAGAGATCCATTTTAAGCCCAGCTAACTGAAATGAAATATTCTGTATCTGTAAGCAGATATCCAAAATCTTATTAATCTACAATAAACAAACAAATAAAATTTCCCTTGCAGAATTAAAAAAAGCTCTCAGTTTGTCAGAAGGTATGAAACTATAAGATAGTAACACTAAACACAGTGATTTTTCAACAGTTTTTACCTCAGGCAAAAACACAGTGGTATCTAAACAAGGTAGTAATTATATGAAAATCCTATTGTGAGACATATACATTTTGTAAAATGCCTTTTTTTGAGACACAAATCACATGGGGTCTTGAGAGACTGGTCAGACAATTTTTTCTTTTTTTCTTTTTTTTTTTTTGCATCTGGTTAATTTAAATCCCTTTTAATATATTTATTATTATTTTTTTTTGCAAGTATTATATAGTATTCTTCAAAGCTCCTGCCAATATGAAAAAGACAAGAATTCTTGCTGAGTAATTGTGACTAGATATAAAGGTGGTGATGCCTTACAATAGATTATCTCAAAACCAGTAAACTTCAAGGCACACATGCAAACCTTCTAAAGTACTGAAATAGAAATATCAACTTTTTAATTGAAATTAGTTTGAAGAAAACAACACTGAGTTTAATTTGGTGACATTATTCATTTTCACCATCTGAGAGAAAAGGTATTTGGAGAGATTGTGGGGGAGAAGGTGTTAACAAATGGGAAATTTTAAGATCCTAAACCCTGTCTTTGAGGTAATGAAAACTTTTGCCTTCTATTCTTTTTCAAGATGTGGAATTTCCGATGGAATTACCAATTACATTCTTCCATCAGGGTAAAAGAACTAGGGGGATAAATATTTGATCAATAAGTTGCTACGGATACATTTTAAAAAAATAGACTTTGTGCTGGATGACAAGAGAACCACTGAGAGCAATTCTCACTGTCCTCCTGGGTTTTCCCATTGCTGGCCCAAATGATTTAAAATTGTAATAAAAATAAAGATATATATGCTGGTTACATTTAGGAGAGGACCATCAAAGATGAACATAAATATCAGTTAGGTCTTATAACATTGTTTGCTTATCTCTTGTCTCTTGGACCTTAGACCAGAAACGCCGTGCTTGCCAGCTATGCGTAAACAAAAGACTTGGTAAAAGATTCCTGGCATGAGAATTAATTATCAAATTAGACATCCCATTTTTAATTTGTAAACAAAAGACTTTGAGTCAAAAAGAGCTAGTGTGGGAATTTCAGTAACAAAGATGCATATAGAAGTGGCATCTTCCACCTGCACAGCCTTATCAGCCCTGGTGATTTTAGAATATGACATAATTCATTACTCTGTTGTAACATTTTTCTCCAATAGGTCTCTTATCTATCTAGTATTTAGCTAGCATCAAGGGGTTAGGAGGTACTGTGGTGCATGAGATGAGTCATTTGCCAGTGAGATCTTGGAAGCAAGACTAGTCATTAACACACGTATTGTTGGCAGTCTAAACTGTTCCTGTATCACATCTCAGGAGATGAGAACTGTCACCCTGCCCAACAGAAACTTCACTGCTCCCTGCACACTCACTGTGGCACTCCTCACAAGACAAAGTTGTTCTTGCTTGGCAAAGCAAAGCATTCAGGCCAGCACAGATTTCCAGTATCTTATGACTCTTTGGAGTCATCTTGCCAAGAACATTTAATCTTTTTTAGAGAGAGGGGATTTCCCCTCTTGTGAACAGGTCTGATGGTTCTCTGATTTAGGCCAACAAGACTCATGAAAGGAATGTGCTGCAAAGAGCTGCAGCCTACAGGCAAGTGGACAAGCTATAAACCCCTGCTTATTCCCACACCAACAGCTGTTAACACTAGTAGAAGTTAGGCAGACATGTGCCCTAAGTAATTTTTTTAGACTGAGTATTATGTTTTGTGCAAACAATAGACCACTGGTACAAAAGCTGGAAATAATTTTCACTGCCATCATTGTGAACAGATAATGTATTGCTTCTATTCCATTTTCTAAAAACATATGCCTTTTTATGTCCCTTTGGGTTTACATTTCTTTCCCCTTTATCTTTTTTATTTTATTTTTTAAGCACAATTTTTTGTGGACCTTGTTTTGCCCTGCTTCCCGGGATTAAAGCTTCACAAAGTAGGCTAGCAGAGGCCAGGTTAGGCAAATATTAGAATATTGTAAAACTGTATTTTCAGGCCAAGCAAATAAATGTTTACCAGCTTTGAAATTATATTAGTATATCTATTAACAATACATTATCAAACATGGAATGGAGTAATAAAATTTAATAAAATAAACATTTTGTTTGGTCTCAAACAGTGAGATCTTTATGACATTCCACATTTTAATTTATTTTATTTAGTTCTAAAATTGTCTAATACACTATTTCATAAACATTAACATAAAACTGTTATTGGAAGTAACTAATTACTCTATTCTGATAACCACATGGGGCCTTAATTAAAAATTGTAATCCATAGCAAAATGTGCATGTGTAAAATGAAAACACAATTCAAGTATGTTGTCAGATAACTGGATTTTATTACTTAAGCTAAAGGAAATAGATACATTTTCTAAAAGAAATGCTCAGAAAGCATGATATTTCTCTATGTTGCAGTTGTTCTCTGCTATCCAGCAGTGAAAACAGTAATTATTATCAGTTCTTCATGTTCTTAGGGTTGGCATTGATACTTGTTTGCATGAAGAATGCAACCATGCAAAAGCACAGTAGCACTTTAGAGGAAGAGAGGCTGCCAAAGCCTCTAGTGAGGCTTGCCAAAAAAACAATCACAGTGGGGTGTCTCTACTAGCTCTCTATCAAAGCACATATAGGTCCTGCTCTTAAGGATAATCACCTGCTACTGAATGGAACTATTCATTGAGGCTGAGGGAGTGACTAAAACACAGTCTCAAGCCTTTCAAAATTGCCAAGTTGCCAAGGCTCTTATTTTCTCAGGAGTCTCCTTGATGCTTGGTTAACTGACTTAGTCCCATGTTAACACTACTACCCAACCTTGCAACTGGAGTCAGCTTAAAGCTGGGCAGCTGAAATTTCGGATAAGTTGCCATATGAATCTTTACATCTGGATCTTATGGAATCATGTCCTCAGTCTTTCAATGTAGCTAAAAAAGAAAAAAAAAAGTCATCATGGAAAATTCAGTTCTGCTCATGCTATCATCCTTCTTTTTCATTTTACATGAGACAAGGTTAATTGACTCCAAGAATGAAAATGATATGGTGAAGTCAGGTATATGTCACTCAGCTGAGAGTAAGTAGCTAGTTTCTGTGAATAAATTCTTGCTCTGATGGGAAAGAATTCAGATGAAAATAGTGAGATGCTGATTTTTGAGTGCCTACACACCTAGGGGGAATAGGCGATGAAGGGAATGAGTTTGAAAAGTGGTGATAAATTACACTCCCCACCTTTTGAACTGTAATCTGGCAGTTAAACCATTCATCCAGTAAGCAGATTTTCATATCTTGAAGCAATTGATGCTTCCAGTTTCCCCATACAGCAGTGGCCTTAATTACCAAGCTCTGTGACCTCCTGAGACATGAGCATCAAGTTGGTGAGGAGAGCTGCTGATAAATGTTTGCCTTTGCTCTTGCAGTTAAGCCGTTGTATCTTGAAAAGTCAAGTGACCATAGAAGGGGTTCCCTGACTGTCCTTTGAGCAGGACAGAATATGTACTTCCTATGCCATTTTGTTACAAGGACAATAGTCCTGGGAGTATAGATCTGAAATAAATAGCATATTTATCTCTTTCGTACTAAATACCATAACATTCAGGAGAGAGTCACTCATAAATTTCCTGTCTCTTCTAATACCATGACTTCTGCTTCATAGAGGTCTCACCTCAGCAAGCAGGTGGAATAAGCCCTTTTTGGTAGCTGCTGTTAAGGTTGTGGCCAATGCTGGCTCGGGGTTGGCAGTGGGCTTAGCAAATGTGAAAAAAAAACCCCATAAAACCCATAGCAGTATTTTCAGACTTTTCTGGAGAAGCAGATAGCTTACTGACTTACAATCCTCTTATTAAACCTGGAATTTGTCTGAGCTATGGATAGATATCTTCAGTAGCTAGGTCTGAACAAATACGGCCACTTTCAGGAGTAGCAAACTTTAAACCACACAGGAAGGCATTTTATAGATTTAGGCATTGGAAGGACTAGGCAGTACTGAAAGGAGATAACCTAGATAATGGTCTGGGTTGCAGTCAAGTTTGGGCCTCTAAATCCCAATTTAGACTGAGCTTAAGTGATCTCTACATTCTCTTAGTTTCATTTTAGGCTTAAATCTTGTATTGGATCTTGCCCATAAAGTCTTTTTCGGTTCTGGTTTGTGATGCTAGGCCCTCAAAAAGACTTTTTGCCTTTGAGTTTTGAACATTTTTTTATTTTATTTTTCTAAGAAAGTGTTTCTGCATGGAAAAAATATGTGATGATTTATATGTTTTTGCAGTAATCCCTTAATTCATTTGAAGCAGCATCTCCATTCAGAGAGTTACTATGTAAGTATATGTGCATAAATCTAGGAAAGTAAACTTTTAAAAGGGACAGACACTTTGGTTTTTAGAAACATTTTTATTTGTAATGTTCTTTCCATCTGTGATAAATAAAGATCTGAATTGCAGGGGAAAATGTAGAAACTGAGACCCTGATCGTGCACTGAATTCCAAGTGGGCATGAGGTTTGCCAACACGTAGTTCAGTGCAGGATCAAGGCCCTAAAATCTGAACTTACAAGGGCCGACTTTTTTATTCTACAGTGTTCAAATGGACTGCTGAAAAAACCTATAAATGCTTCATCTAGACAGCAGGGCACCATTTCAGGAACTGATTGCCCATTATAGCACTGACAATAAAGTAGGAAAATACCCCAAGGGAGAAGGAGCAAGGCCTTATGACTTCCCCATTGAACTCGATGTGAAACTTATAATTTCCTGCTCCCACTTTGCGGGATGCGCCAGTTTTCAGTGGCCATTTCATTATGCTCCTAAGCCTCTTTCAGGAAAATCTGAAATGTCAGGGCTTATTACAGTGGAAAACCAGAGAAAATAGTGGCAGAAATTTGAGTTCCACTACAGTAAGGATTTCTTTCATATATACAAAATAATATATTTTTGTATTTTGTATTGGCTTCCCTCTCCACCACAATTAGTTGGCTAGAAGTAATACTCCTTTAATTGCATCTTCTGTGCTAGATTGTGAAAATATGTTTGCTGTATATAAAAGGGAGCATTTCCATTTAAGAGATCTTTTCAAAACTTTTTTTCAGAGGTATTTTTAGAGGACCTCTGAAATAATACTAAGGGAGAACAAATCAGCCTCATATACAGACTCATACATTCTCCTTTCCTGCATCAAAGGCAAGAGACCAATATACACCCTCCTCCTCCCCACATTGAATCTCCTCCATGTAACTTCCAGCAGTCTGTGGTAGCAGAGAGCACCTGTCTGGATAATGCAAAGGGATAAGGGAGTATGTTAAACAAGGGCAGAGGGAATTGGGGAGGGATGCAGGAGGCACAGAGCTAATTGAAGCAAAGCATTTTATTAATCTAGAGTGCTGTCTCCAGGCATGCCTGAAATCTAAATAATGATACTGAACTTCAAAGGCCTTATTCTCCATTCCTCGTGCACTCACTACTCTGATTTAAGTCAGTGGAACTTCTAAGCATATAAAAATGCAGAATCATACCATGAATAAGCTCTAAGAATCAATTAGCAATAAAAGCTTGTACTGTTTACAAAAAAAAAAAAAACAAAAACAAACAACTTTTATCCAGTCAATTCTTTCCTGTCTATTACTAGCATGATTAGCTTGAACATCAAGGTATGTGATTTTGGCCCTCTGGAGGACCATTTAAAAGCCTGCATCTCCTTTGTGACCTCTTTGTTTTCAAAGTTATTTATTCCTCTGATCTATTCTGCTGCTGTTGGACACTGTGCAACATGAATGCCACATGAAGGATTACGTAGAACCTGACTTCTGTGTTTTACAACTTAGCATATTAAATTACGTTAATTTCATTAAGTAAACATTAATTACTCGATGGTTTCATAGTACTTTGAAGATGTACAGTATTCTGAAAGTGACCATTAATAATTATAATATTTGCTATTGTTATTTTCTGTTTATTTTTCAAAAGGAGATCTGGTTTATCCTGAAGTGAGTCCACCTACATAGGAACACAGGACCCAGCTATTCATCTGCCTCTTCAAGGGGTATTCATAAGGATGTCATTTGCTGACACAGGAGACGTGGTGGGAAATACTGTTGCACAAGAAGCCCGGTTATTGTTACATTCAGGTAACCAACTCCAGGCCATTGCTAATTTTTACATTCCTCTAACAATATCATAAGAATGGACATCCTAGGACTAGTCTCTCTGAATAGAGAAGAAAATTTTCAGATCAGTTTTCTTGTGTAATTTCAGATGTTAATATATTCCTTTTGCATGGCAAGGTTTTTGTAGTGTTGGGGCTACAGAAGTGACTTCTGTGAGAAGTTAACAGAAACTTCCCTTATGTCTGGCAGAGCCAATGCCAGTAAGATCCAAGGTGGACCCACTGCTAGCTAAGGCCAAGCCCATCAGTGAAGGTGCTAGTGCCTCTGGGATAATATAGTTAAGAAGGGGTGGGAAATGCAGTGCAATTACAATTGTAGCTGGAGAGAGGAGTGAGAATATGTGTGAAGAACAGCCCTGCAGACATCAAGGTCAATGAAGAAGGGAGGGGAGGAGGTGGTCCAGGTGCTAGAGCAGAGATTCCCCTGCAGCCTGTGGTGAAGACCATGGCCCTTCCCCCATAAAGCTGGGAGGGACTTTTTATAAGGCCATTTAGTAACAGGACAAGGGGTAATGGCTTTAAACTGGAAGAAGGTAGATTTAGTTTAGATATTAGAAAGAAATTCTTTAGTATGAGGGTGGTGAGCCACTTGCATAGGTTGGCATAGGTTGGCATAGGTGGCATAGGGAGGTTGTGGATACCCCCTCCTTGGAAGTGTTCAAGGAGAGGTTGGATGGGGCTTTGAATAATCTGGTTTAGTGGTAGGTGTCCCTGCCCATGGCAGGGGGTTGGAACTAGATTATCTTTAAGGTGCCTTGCAACTCAAACTATTCTACATGATTTTATGACTTGTGAACCTGTGGGGACCCATGCTGGAGGAGTCTGATCCTGGAAGACTGCACCCCATGGAAGGGACACATGCTGGAGCAGTTTGTGAAGAACTGCAGCCCATGGAAAGGACTCACATTGGAGAAGTTCATGAAGGAATGAACCTTCATGGGAGAGACACCACACTGTAACATGGGAAGAATGTGAAGAGTCTCCCCCTGAGGAGGAAGATGCAGCAGAGAATATGTAATGAACCTACCACAACCCCTATTCTCCATCCCCCTATGCTTCTGGAGGGGAGGAGGTAGAGAAACTGGAAGGGAGGTTGAGCCTGGGAAGACGGGAGGGGTGGGAAGGAGGTGTTTTAAGTTGTAGGCTTTATTTCTCATTATCCTACTCTGATTTGGTTGGTATTAAATTCAGCTAATTTCCTTGAGTCTGTTTAGCCCATGGCGGTAATTGTTGAGTCATCTCTTCCTTTTCTTATCTCCACTCCTGAGCTTTACATTATATTTTCTCTCCTGTCCAGCTGAGGAGGGGAGTAATAGAGCAGCTTTTTAGGCACTTGGTGTTCAGCCATGGTCAACCTACCACAGGTGTATTATGGGAGATTATAAAGTGTAAAGCTGTTAAGTGTCTTTCTCAATTGCATTTAAACATTACAATTCACATGAAATTTTTGGGGCTGATACAAATTTCTAAATTTCTATGATTGTTTTCTAAACATTTTCTGTTATTAAATAAGTTAAATTAGCCTGCTGAGGTTGGCTTAAAACATTAATAATAATTGGCTGGTTGTTATTTTTTAATGAGAAAAGCATTTAATGGAGAAAAGGGAGTTCATACAAATCAATAGAATTTGTGAGAAAATGTCTATTTTAATTAAATTGTTTGGAATCCATGATCACAGATACAGTAGGAATAAGCAAGTCTTAAGCTTTATTTGCTTTGGTTTGTAAATAAACAAAACTACATTTTTATATCTACAAATTTATTTCTATGACAAAGTATTGCTATGGGGGGACTGGAGGGGTGGAGAGGCCAGGTCTGCTCCATGCTGGACACAGTTTCAGCCAGCTTCATCAGACCCACCACAGGACACAGCTCAGCCCCTCAGCCAAGATGGCAGCATCTCAGGGAAATCATTCTTAAGAAAGGGTAAAAACCCTCCACAGCAGCTTTGTGAGAGGAGTGGGAAAATTTTGAGAGAAACAGTGAATGACTACATAAGTGGACAGGGGAAGAGATACAGATGTAATCTATTTGGACTTCTGTAAGGCCTTTGACACAGTCCCCCACAACACCCCTCTTTCTAAATTGGAGAGATATGGATTTGTGGATGGACTGTTTGGTGGATGAGGAATTGTTTGGCTGGTCACATCCAGACAGTAGTGGTCAACAGCAAAATATCCAGATGGAGACTGGTCATGAGTGGTGTCCCTCAAGGGTACTGTTTAATATCTTCATCAGAGACATAGACAGTGGGATTGAGCACATTCTCAGCAAATTTGCAGATGACATCAAGCTGAATAGTGTAGTTAACACATTTGAGGGATGGGATGCCATCCAGAGAGACCTCTACAACCTTGAGAAGTGAGCCCATGTGCACTTGGGTTGGGGCAATCTCCAGTATCAATTCAGGCTGGAGGATGAAGGGATTGAAAGCTTCCCTGTAGTGAAGGACTTGGGAAGTACTGGTCGATGAAAAGCTGGGCATGATCCACCAATGTGCACTTGAAGCCCAGAAAGCCAACCATATCCTGGGCTGCAGCAAAAGAAGTGTAGTCAGCAGGTCAGGGGAGGTGGTTGTCTCCCCCTACTCTGCTCTTGTCAGTGTACTGGAGTACTATGTCCAGCTCTGGAGTCCTCAGCAGAGAAAGACATGGACCTTTGGGGTGGGTTCAGAGGAGAGCCACAAGGATGATGTGGATAAAGGCTGAGAGAGTTATGTTTGAGCCTGGAGAAGTCCCTGGGGAAACTTTATTTCAGTCTCTCAGTACTTAAATGAGACCTGTAAGAAAGATGGGGACAAACCTATTAGCTGGGCCTGTAGTGATATAACAACTGGTAATGGTTTTAAACTAAAACAAGGTAGATTTAGATCAGATATAAGGAAGTAATTTTTTACAATAAGGGTCGTAAAACACTGGAACAGGGGGTTGGAATAAATTACCTTTAAAGGTCCCTTCCAACTTATTCTACAATTCTGTAAGAGATGTAGTTAAGGTCAGCAGTTAGATTTTTTTAATTTATTTTTTTTTAAAGGTGTTCTTATTGCGCAGCAATGGGTCACCAAAATCAAGGGCAAGACTGCTGATGTATGATGCTGGGGGATAAAGTAATGTGAAATTTTCAACAGATTGTAATATTCTTGTGACATCTGTCAGGGCCAGTAAGAATATGAAATATACTCAATGCTGTTATTGGGCTGAAAGGTACACTGCACAGGGAAAAAAACATATATATATATGTATATATGTATATATATATATATATATCACCATAGAACATCGTTCCATTCCATTGAAATATCTGTGGTTTTGCTAATGTTTGCTTAATTTGTACTAGCACAGTAGATGCACTGTAGAGTAACCATTACTTCAATTATGAGACATAATAGAATGTCACTAAAAGATGTTTAATGATATTTTCATGGTAGTATTTGGATATAAAAAGAAGGAATGCTTTTACAGGTTGTTTTGTGGGGGGTTTTTTTGCACATCAGACTAAATTACAATAAGAAAATAACTAATTAAAGCAGACTGACAGTCAATCTGTTGATTTTCCTGTGCATTTTTCTGTTATTTTTCTTCACTGAGTTCTGACCCAGATCTTTTATTTTACCACTTTGAAACAATGGTGTGCTTGGGGACAGCAGGAAGAAAAAGCTAGAAAGCAAAAAGGCTTGGTTTTAAATGTACTCACTGATATGTATGTGCCTCGGTCACAATTTTTTTAAATCCTGGCGAAATTGCTTCTCAGGATCTTTGAGCAGCTGGAGATGTATATACTCTGACTGTCTAGCACTGAACATATTGATGCTAAGGTAGGGACTGAAATTGCTTCTGATTATGGTTTTGATCCAAAAGCAAGAATTTTTTACTGCAAAAATCCTTTCAGACTCTCAGTCAAGAGGACAGAAAATGGCAGCATACCCTACTACCAGCCTTAGTAAACTGACACTTATATACCAGTATTCTCCAGTTATTCTCCAATTAGTGCTAAATATGAGGTGAAGCCACGGTGTCTGGAACTGTGTGGGGCTCTGAACCCACAGTCGGACATCCTAGACACTTGGATATAGAACCCTATTGTGAGGGACTTGCCCTCAGGGCCTGTTGTGAGGAGTGGTGTTTAAACACCATTGAAAGTCCTTGAACGACATAAAAGGACTGCCTGGCCCAAGGCCTGCATGTGGAGGAAAAGATAGAGATAACGATGCAGGAGCTGAGTTCCACTCCAGTGGCTTAATGGTGATGTGTCTCAACCTGTCTTACTTGTCATTGCAAAACAATTGCCCAAGTAAAACAACCCTATAAAAGGAGGAGCTGTGATGGTGGGCTTGGGAAGCCTCATTGACAGCAACTCTCTGCCACTGGCTGGCCCAGCTCTGGATCCAGGACTAGTGATGTTCTTTTATATCTATCTCTCTATTTCTTCTCCAATTCTCTCTCGCTCTCTCTCTCATTTCCTTCCTGAAATCATTTATTAGCACAAGGCCTAACCACGGTTTTTCTTACGTTGTGCAGCTTGAACATATATGTATTGTGACTTCTGTGATAGAAATAAACAGCCTTTAGTGTTGCACAGCCTGAGATACCACTATTTCTTCAATAGTTTTAATTAAAACAAGTACAGATCTTGAGTGTTATTTCACCTTAATCAGATCAAGGGGTATTGGACGGTCAAGCATTTCCCTGGACTATAACATTTTATTCACTCTCCCTCGGGCCAGGGCTGAGTCTGAGGTGGGATCCACCCGCATCTAGGCTTCTCTCTGAAAAGTTTAGGAAGAAAGGGGATCTGGCCTGAATCTCCCTGAGTTGACCTACCTGAGGTTGTGATGCACACTCAGATCCACAATATTTTGTCCTTTACATTATATGGAAAAATGTAGAATATATATTTTCAGAAAGTGTATTCAAGAATCTATCTTAGAAAATTTTGTTCTATTTTTCTGTAGTCTAGCTTCTGAACTAGTAAAATATTCAGGTTTTGTAGCACATCTTTTTTTTAATTAATTCCAATTTACACAAAATTCCTGAGATTAAGAGTGCTATAGAAAACATTTATTAATGCATTTTCCCAACTCAGGGCCTGAGACAGAAGAGCTCTGTGTTTTTCAAGAACACATTGAGACAATATATCAGCAAAACAATGGCTTACTTGGTCAGCTGCTTGAGCAAACAAACAGGTTCCCCAGATTTGATAGATTCCTTTGCTGCAGAATCTCTAATCTTACAGACAGAGTAACAGGTTTCTTAATCTTTTTTTGCAGAAAAAAAAGTAGCTCTTTTTGGAAAGATTAAATTGTAATAGCTTGATCTTTTCAGAGGCAGACTAAATTTACTAGGCTAACTAGCAGCAAACACTTTAAATTATTTTGATTTCTACAACTGGAGGTAATGACAAGATCAATCATGATCGTTGAACATGAGAAACACATAAACAAAGTGCACTGACAAATGCTATCACTAGAAAGAAACTACACAAATGACATAATGTACTCGTTAAAGAATAGTGTTTCAATTATCTTTTGTGAAACAAAATATTAAAAAGTATCATTAAATTATTAATATTTCAGCTTCCTTAAATGTCTTTCCCATTTATTATTAGAGCTGCTATGAAAAAGAATTCTGGATTATAAAAGCATTGGTCCTGTTTTTATACGGAACACTTAATTTAAAAGAGCCTTTAATTCTAACTAGTGTTGAACTAATCCAAGTCTACTAAAAAATCCATTTGAAATTCAATGTCTTCTTTGTTTTGTCACATCAGTGGTAAATGTTTGACATTTTTCTTGTACCTTTTAGTATTTTTTCCACAACAAGCCCCCAGACTTATTAATGATCCTCTGTAGTGGAGTATGAGCAGAAGCTTTTTCTTTCCTTTGGCCATGCATATCCCCTCACTGTATATGAGTTTACCACCCAATGTTTTTCTAAAGGGAAACTGTATGACTCCATAGATGTTTCCATATTACTTTTTGTCATACATTGCTGTTAAGTGTTGAACTACCTAATTTAGTTAGTTTTCTCAATGCTTAGCAATATTTTTTAGTATCATAAAGCATTTCCCATGGCCACCACCACATTGTTTGACTTAATGTATTCTATTCCTTTTCCATTCTGTTTTTAATCAGCTCTACATATTTAGTGATTTGTTTCCTGCTTTTACGCTTTCCCCTGACTTTCCTTACATTTCCCACTTCTCATCAGAAAAGACAACACTACATTTTTAGTAATGACAGCATTTACGTCTACATTTAAGTGTTACTTTTTATTGTGTCTGCCAGAATTGCAGCTGGAAGATAATCTCGATTGAACTTCTAATTCTAAACTTGCTAAACTTTCTGATACTTAGAGGTGTGTAATTTTTCATGAATAATGGTTTTAAATTACCATATGACAGGTTGTGCATCAAATCCTGTATATTACCTAATACAATCAAGCTTTTATTGCAAACATAGAGCCAAATAACTTTCTAAAAGCACTTGTCACTACCAGCAAGCTATATTATCTAGATGTTCTTTTGTGAATTTTTCTAATGTTGAGAATGACTGTCCACTGATACATCAGCAAGTGTGAATTTTATATTTCTTAATACTTAAGTGTTGTGTGACATAAGTTTTCTCTGTAGGCAAAGTTTGTATAGGACAATTTAATTTATATTTCCAGACAAATAGATAATATGTACTTTCAATTAAAAATCCTGGTGCATATACCATAGTGGAAAACTAGTCACCTGAGACATATAAGGTAAATAAAAGAGTAAATAGGAATGATTGTTCCAATTTCCCTTTAGATTTGTGTTAAGTAGATAGAGCTTAGTTCTTTGTGTAGGCTTCTTTTATTAGTAGTGGGGAAAGGCACTCAATCTGTGATTCATATAATCCTAAAGTAGATGTCTATAACTGGTTACATAAATTCCATCCTCTCCTGCCTATTGATCTCCATTGGATATCAACAAAATTGGAAGTGACTGGTAAATATGAAGATGTCTTGTAGACCTCTAAGTTTAGGTGAGACATCTCCTAACCACTTACTTAAATGCTGTAGTATTTTATGTTACTGAACATTTAATTGATAATTATTTTCAGGTCTTGCAGTATTTCAATTCTGTGCAAAATGTATATCTATTATACTCTGTAGTTCTAAAGACTAAATGGCAGAATTATTTGGTGTTTCCAATAAAATGTTATTTTTATAGCTCGATCATATTTGTTGGGAAAAAATATATAACTTTTCATAGTTTGCATCATTTTATGTAACAAAGCACAAACTACAAAAAATAAAGTATTTTGTAGCATAATTTTTTTGGCAATTCAGTGAATAGTAAGAAAATATTACTTTCTTATAAAAGTTAATCATGTATGAAAAGCTGAATCAAGAGCAAATACATATTAAGAAACTGCTTATTAATAGAAAATTACTAGAATTATTATATTTTTGATATTATTTATTTTCAAAAGAGATTGCAACATAATGAGATTATTTTATTAATTATCATCGAGAAAACAAACAAGCTCACTGCGAAAGCATTGAAACAAAATGAAAAATATTATTTTTCTGAATTTTTCTGGATATCACAGTTTAGTATCCTGCTGTCATCACTTTCTTTTTAAGGTTTTGTTTTCTTTAGAATCACCTTTACTTTTTTTGCTGTATGGCTCTGTTTTCCCTTGTTTCCCAACTTCTCTAAGTTTCACTGAATTGCAGAATCAGAGTGAACAAAAAGAATTACTCTGTTCTGTCTCAGCTGGGACAGTAGCTGCAGCTGGCATTACAAACATGAGAGCATAGCTTGTAAAGAGAAATTGTTTCTGTTTCCTTTATAAATAAAAAATAAGCTCACCAGTGAAACTACAATCTTTCAGAGAAATGTACAATTGTTACTCAACCTCATACAATTGCGACAGACTTTTCAGTACCTATTATACTTGTGTCAGTATTTTAAGTCATAAATCTTGACAGCTGCTGTTATTTAAATGCAAATCCTTCAATAGGAAATTAATATAAAATTATGTCAAAGAAGGAAGTGACAATAACTATATAAAATTACCAGAATTCTAACTAAAGACTGTTTTCTCTTTACCCTTGTGGCCAAGAAGGCCAATGGCATCCTGGGGTGCATTAGAAAGGGTGTGATTAGTAGGTCAAGAGAGGTTCTCCTCCCCCTCTATTCTGCATTGGTGAGGCCACATCTGGAGTATTGTGTCCAGTTCTGGGCCCCTCAGTTCAAAAAGGACAGGGAACTGCTCGAGAGAGTCCAGCGCAGAGCTACGAAGATGATGAAGGGAGTGGAACATCTCCCTTATGAGGAAAGGCTGAGGGAGCTGGGTCTCTTTAGCTTGGAGAAAAGGAGACTGAGGGGTGACCTCATCAATGTTTACAAATATGTAAGGGGTGAGTGTCAGGGGGACAGAGTTAGGCTTTTCTCAGTGATGACCAGTGATAGGACAAGGGGTAATGGGTGTAAATTGGAGCATAGGAAGTTCAAGGTGAATATCCGAAAAACAATTTTTACTGTAAGAGTGACAGAGCACTGGAACAGACTGCCCAGGGAGGTTGTGGAGTCTCCCTCACTGGAGACATTCAAAACCCACCTGGATGAGTTCCTGTGTGATGTACTCTAGGTGACCCTGCTCTGGCAGGGAGGTTGGACTAGATGATCTCTCGAGGTCCCTTCCAGCCCCTAAGATTCTATGATTCTATGATTCTATGATTCTCTAAGAACTTTTTTCTTTCACAGATTTTCCAAGTAGAAATAAAAAAAAAAAATTAGGCCTTAGGTGGTTGTTTGACAGCAGTGAAATTTCTTGTGGGTATTTAATTAGAGAAACGTCTCTATTGCCAAGAATGATTCTAATCATACTTGTTGTTCGCAAAGAAAATTTAAGATACAGTTTTTAAGCATCTATTTCAGTACTGCTTTCCAGTTATTAACCAAAAAATAGTCAGAAAATATCTGGTAAATTAGTACTTTTAGGAGATTAAATAAGACATTAATCATACATATTAATAAGGGAGAAGTGTTTTTAAATTTCCTTGTTGCAGTGCTTTTTATTACCAGGCTACCCTGTCTTCCAGTACTGAGAAAACAAGCAAGGCAAAGCAAGTAGTAAAAGCCTCAATATAAATCAGTAATTTCAACAGCAGTTATAAAACAGTGTCAATGTTTTGTATTATTTTGGCCACAACAAAGCCATGGGGTTTTTTTGGCTATAATTTCAGTGTCACTGATTAGATAAGAATTTAACAAAAGTATTAGGCCATATCTAGCATTAATTAATTTAACAATCAACAAGGTACCAAACTGAATCTGATCTTCAGAGGTCACTTCCAAGCTCTCCATTCTGTGATTCTGTAATATAGAATTATATGTATTGAACTATATTGACATATCCTCCAAAATTATGAACAAACTATGGAAATTTATTTTTATTAAAAGTTTATTTGATTTTTTTATTTTGTCCTTTTCCTTACATGTTTACACACAAATTTATCTTCTGTTATTTTCACATCTACCCAGTCTTTAAAAGGTCAAAACCAAAATTCTTTGGACATTCATAACACTAGTTATGAATTTTCTGTTGTTGTTGTTGCACACTGAAAGCATTTTTATTAACAATTTTTAATTCTAATTCAGAAAAGTACTTTTTAGATAATTTGTTGTTGAAGGATTTGTTAGTTGTTGTCTTTTACAGATTTCCTGATTGGTGCACAAATAAATCTAGTTCTGAAACTCAAACTAAGATTTTAAGATATTTTGGGGGCCAATCACACCTCCTGCTGGAATGGCACTTTCTACTGGACAAAGTTTTCCTTAGTTATTTTTTCATTGTCTTCCTCTCAGATTATCTATGTATGTTAGCAGCCTAGCTGAAATAAATTGATAATTTATCTAGATATGCAAGAGTTTCACCTTGAAATGGAATCTTAGATCATAATATTGTCAATGACCTACAGATACAGAAAAAAAGCATGGTATGTTGAGATGAAAAGTGGAAAGATGAGGTGAAGAGATTAATGAAAAGAGAAGAAAATGTCCTTCATATTTGTATAAACTATTTGAGGAACAGTCATTCCACTTAAGACAGAAAATAACCTCCAGATGAATTTGGTTTTAGAAAATTTCTATTTATGACCACTGAGAAGAAGCAGAGAAAAAGTAACATTTCTCCCACATCAATGGAAACCAGTCCCCTCCTTCCCCCATTTATGTTCTACTTTTACCCTGGAAGGAGTCTTTACTTTTCAGGACCTGGCCCCTACACTATTGTTATGGCCTGAGGTTGCAGCAGGGGATGTTTAGATTGGATATTAGGAAGAATTTCTATACTGAAAGTGTGGTCAGGCACTGCAACAACCTGCCCAGGGAGGTGGTTGAGTCACCATCCTTGAAGGTATTCAAGAAATGTGTAGATGTGGCGTTGCAGGGTATGCTCTAGTGGCCAAGGTTGTGGGTTTTTTCTGGGTGTTTTTTTGTGGAATGTTTGTGGTTGTGTTTGGGGTTTTGTGTGTCTGTGTGTTGATGGTTGGATTCAGTGATCTCAGTGGTCCTTTCCAACCATGGCAATTCTGTGTAATTCTGTGATTTGCACACCACATTTGACTGAGAATGCAAATATTATCACCCTGTAAGGTTACTTGCATTTGCATGCCCATGTTGTATTGTAAAGTGCCATTTAGCAGCATTTACTTTTTTGGCTGCCATTTCCTCATCTTGCGTAACACATTTTTCTTACATTAGAAGGTGATGGACAGAAAAAATTTAAAGTTTGAGTGCACCTGTGGGATGACAGTGTGACAGACATCTGTGAAATAAATGCAGACTTATGTTGAGCATGTTCAGCTACAACCCCCTAAAATGACATTTTATTATACAGCAGGCTCAAATGGTAGAATGTTGAACAATCACTGAAAAACATTACATCGTGTAAAACTGTAGTACAAGGGGAAAAATGAAAACAGTGTGCAAAGCTGCAGCTGATCCTGCTTGCCATATGGTATGTCACTCACTGTAATAACACATTCCCTCAGTAAGTGCCCTTAAGTATCAGGGAGTGAATAAGGCAGTACGCAGATTGCAAAAGGAATTTATAATCATATACATTATGAACTTTGTACTTTCAGGAATCATTCTACCCTTATGTTAACAGAATATGCTTTAAAATTGCATGTACCTCAGAACATTCCCAAGGCTAGATAATTTACAATCTTCTTGTGCAAATAGTTCAAAGCAAGGCTTCCTTAATAAATGCAGAACAACAAAACAACCCCCAAACTGTGGACAAATAGCTGTTATAATTTCCCTCCCCCTCCCTTTTAAGGCAACTGTGTTTTTCACACAAATATCGTTTTCGTATAATATCTTGGTTTGAGCGAGAATGAAGACAATTTTATTTTTACTGTTGTTTTTTTTTCTTCAATGAATTCTAAGTAGCACAGCAAGCTTTTCAGCTAGTGGACTGATAACACTGAGTGTTTATGGATACTGCCAAGAGACCAAGGATACTTTGCTCTGCTTGTTGAATCTACTACTTGGGACACTGAAGGAGCGGATCAGTCATATCTCCAATCTGCTAGGGAGGAGCTAACTAGACAGACAGCAAAGTTGGTGAACCAAAGTATTCCATTCCATATGTCTACATAATAGTCGGTATAAAGTCAGGGATCACAGAAGTCAAACCCCTTCCTTCTTCTTCTTTTTCTTCTTCCCTTTTCTCTTCTGTTCATGCCTGGCATCCAGGGACGACTCTGTCTATACATCTCCTTTGATGCCTAGGCCCATGCATTCCTGACCCTCATAACTCTACCCTCAGCTCCTGTCTGCTCTACCACTATCTCCAGCAGTGCTTTGGGACATTTTGGCACTCCTCACAGGAGATGCCATGGAAGTTGCCCGAGGTGGTAGGAGGCAATAGAGTTTTGCACATTCATACACATACTTGTATATATTTGTATATATTTTCTTTTATCATTATTATTTAAATAAAGTTGTCTAGTTTACTTTTCAATCTGGAAAGTCTTTCTTCTTATTCTCTCTCTCCTTTCCCTTCCTGGGTGCAAAGGAAAGGGGATCAAGAGCATTGTTGTTATTTGTTTAACTGCCAATCCTGAGTCAAACTGTGACATATACATATGTACTTTTCAATGTATTCTGTTCTAAGTGATCCTAATGAGAAACCAGCTAGATCAAGTTGTTTGAAGGAAGATAATTTGTTCTGTATCACAGATGTGTGATAAACTGTTTAACTGTTTATTACTTCTCACAATGCAAAATTTAGAGAGCACTCAATGCAACTTCCATGCAGCAGTATTGAAATAAACAAAAGTATTTTGTCACATCACACCATTAATGAAATTATGGAGCTTGTTGCCACAGGATGTTGCAGAAGCTAAAAGTGTAATTAAATTCTTAAAAGGACTGAAGACAGGCCCATCTTCTCTGCTGAGCACAGAAGTCTGGAGCCTTCATCTCAGGAAGTCCCTCAGACTCTTAGTTGCTGCAAGAGTATGCCAGGAGAAAAGATCATTCTAGGCATGCCTGTTCCCTGTACTCATATATGTTGGAGGAAGGATGCTGGGACAGATTAATCCTTGTCCTGATTTGATCTATTGTTTTATGGAAGTATTTACATTGGGTTGAATTCAGATCCAGCACTGTTAGTCACTTCACTGGATACTTAAACATAGGAAAAAAAAGAAAGTGAAACCCATGTACTAAGTTTTGAGTCTTTTTGTTGTTTTTGTGTTTTGGTTCTTTTCTTTATACATTACTGGAATAAAGAATTATGTTGATAAAGTTTTCTGACATTCATACCATTTTCATATATCCTGCAGTCCATTTGTGTGCTGGAACCACCCCTGTCCTATGGAATCATGAACAGATGAATGGAAGTTAAATTTATTTTTTTACTATTTGCAGTTTCTAAGATTATCTTCCCTGACAGGAAAGAAGTATTTTTCATCAGTTACTTTGAGAGAAATCAACCTTTCTCCTAATTTTATTGGTTGTGTTTCTGGCTGTACACAGTTACTCAAGCAAAAATCCTACTGGTTTATCCGTAAAATTCTTTAGCACCCTTGTGATATAGCTAGTGTGGCATATCAGTTAAAATGTACCACTAAGAAAAATCCTGCAGTGAAAGAGAAAAAAGCAACTTTACCATACAAGTTGCTTCTGTTTCTAAATTCTCACTTAAGGAAGCAAAAGAGGGTTGAGATTAGGATCTGAGATCTTGCAGGGTGAGATCTGTTCAGCATACATGCCATCACTTCTGAGGTGATTCCTATAGTATGATAGTTACTGTATTTTCTTCCCAGCTTCTTCATAGATTTTTCTCTTTTGTTTATTAACTTTCCAAGCTAGCAGAGTATATACACCAATAAAAAATAGATCTCAGTGTGGGAGTTTTGGTAAGACTTCCTTGCTATTTTCCCAACAACTTTGACCTTATGCACATGAGTCAGGACATGATTTTCTCTACTGACTGACAGATCCAATTCCATATGAGACTTCTCATAGTAAGTAAATGTCCTAGTGCTTCTGCTCACGTGTCCTTTTCATGTCCTAACCTGCTTTATGGATTACAGGAAATTCACTCATTTCAACTTTCTCCCACAGCTTTTGAGAGCCTGAGAGTTTTCTCTGATCAGATTGTAGGATTATATTTTTCTACAAAGTATTTCCTCTGAAATGACAAGTGTCTTCTGCCAATATTTCTGTCATGTCTAGTAGTGCACAATGTTGGAGATTGCCCTTCTTCTCCTTTTTCTTATTGTCCTTCTCTGCAGTTTTCTACAGTATCATTTGTTGCTTCTCTCTGTTCTTCCTTGGTGCTTCACTGGCTGAGCTAGGGCAACTGACCTGATGGTTTCATCATCTGGGTTTGCAGACTGGTCTTTTCAGACATTGTACTTGGTATTTGTGGGTCAGGGTCAATATCAGCCCTTGGCAGACTTTTATATTTCAGGGTACATTCTCATCTGCGTGATATACTGATAGTTTCTCAGAAGCTGACAAGAGTGATCTTCAAACTTATTTTCTTAAGCTGTAACAAGGAAAGAAATTGTTAGTTGGAGCAAGCAGATTATCTAAACAGAGCCTGATGAGTCTGTGTCCCTGCTCATTGATCTTTCTTAATCCATGTTTGCTTAATTCATTCTAATCCATGACCTTTGCTCCCACTTTAGCTCTACAGTGCCCCACATTCAGCAGCACATCATGCCTCAGCAGAGTGTCAGTGCGCCAGGACTCCAGGATGTGATAATCCTTCATCATGGTCAAAGATAGGGGAGCTGGACCACACTCAGGTTAACTGGTGTTTCTTTATGGAAGATTAAAAAGAGAACAGCTGTAAAAGGATAAATATCTTGCTAAGATTAGAGTTTCATCCCTATGTAGGGATGTCAATGCTGTTTTCTTTTTTAAACATGATCTTTGAAATTATAAAATAAAGAATAGTTGAATGGTATGCATCAGTGATTATATTTTAGTGTCATACAGTGGTCTTGTGACAGCAGTATTATCACAAGTGAGAAATTCACTTCATAGGAGAATTTTGTGGAATGCATAGTTAAGGCTGGATGCTTTTATGTCATGAAAGTATTATTATCCTGAAAAAAATAGTAGACAGGGATATACAACTTAAGTTTTTTCTGTATTCCACCAATTAACGTAAAGTGGCTTTTCCATTACAAGGTCTCTCCCATGTTAGGACATAATGGTAAAATATTGATTAATAGTATATAAAAGCTTTTCAGCTGAACTTTCTTCTAGGAAATGCAGATAATGTTCATTCCAGAGTATTACTGTGAATCAGCACATACAAACTACTTGAAAACAGAAAAAGTTTTATCTTTTTGGTTTTGGCTGTTTTGTTTGTTTGTTAATTTGCTAGACTGTGTATTTTAACATACGTTTGGGAATCCTTGGAATCTTGCTTACAAATGATATACTCTTCTGCCATTCTTCATTTGCACAGTATATCATATGCAAAATGATTGTGTGGCTTTGAGCCTCTCCAGTGTTCTTTAAATAGTTATTAACATATGTACTTTTAAGCATAATGAGGGCACTCATGACACTGAGGGAACATAAATTGAAATGGAAAATTAGAAGAAACAGTGGTGGAACTGAAACAAAGACTGACAAAAGTAGATAAAAATGTTAGACAAAACATTTCTGAAAACTTACATGCAATGACTCTGCAGGCCCTGGGGTAATTCCACAGCAACTTGAACACATTGTACTTCATGTAGCAAATAGAAAATGACACTTGCGAGAATCTGACCTTGACAGATGTGTTTGAGTAATATTTCTAGTATGATCGAACAACTTCCTCATTATTTTAGGCAGTAAGAGGTTTTCCAGAAAGCTGTCTGCTAGTTCTTATTATACTATCTGCTTTCATAAATGGAAGGAGAGGAGTATAGGAAATATTGCATTTAGTTTTTAACCTTTTTATCAAGGTTCTTGTTTGGTCTGCACTACATGGGTGAATTCCTTTAGTTTTCTAGGGAAATTTAATTATTGATGAGAGTGAACATAAAAAAACAAAGCAAAAAGAAAATGAAAATAAAATCTTTAAAGGTATTCAGGAATCTAGAAAACAGAACTGGGCAGAGCTGAGATATTTCAGTCTCAGGCACAGAACTTTTCTTTATTTAAGATAAAAGGGTTTTTTTTAAAATTTAATATCCTATCACTACATATGCCGAGGAGATTCACCATCTTTGTTGTGCTGTATATCTAGCATATCCTTTCTGCCCAAGATTTATGATTTTTAATCTGGTATCCCAATAGTTAAATCACTTTTCCAAGAAGCAATTCCTCTGTCATCTTAGCCTAGAGAACCCTAACCCTGCCTCTCAGAACAGGAGGAGCTAGATGATGAATGTGGGGATCCGTTGCCATTAAGTCTCTTGTGTATTTTATACTCAAGAACAGAAGCATCATGGGACCAGAATAAAAGTAAGGGAGAAGAAACCCAAGCATGCAATCTTATTTCTATCATCCTGGGCACTGGGATAACAAGCCTGGCTTTTAGCTTCTTTTCCCTGGACTGCTTCAGCATTCCATCCAATGAGACCTAACGTATAATTCATTAAAAAACCCAAGATCAGGTTTCATAATTACTGTCTCTAAGGTCTGTGCTCTGGCATTAAAACTGCAATATTGGATTTTCCTTTGCCTCATTTCCATCCCCTGTAATTCTTGTAATCTTGGCTACATATTGACCTTACCTCAGCAGCTAATGTGGTGGGTTCCCTTTCTTGTTTGGCATTTCCACATGCACTCTAATTTGAAAGGTATATGTTCAACAGGTAGGATCTGTATTCCATAGATACAGCTCTCTCCTCTGTTTCCTTCTGTGGCTGCTACACAGAGTCATAGAATGTCTTGAGTTGGAAAGGACATCTAAAGGTCATCTGGTCCAACCCCCCTACACTAAGCAGGGATATCTCCAACTAGAACAAATTGCTCAGAGTCCCATTAAGCCTGACCTCTAATGTCTCCAGGGATGGGACCCCTACCACCTCAAGGCAACCCATTCTAATGATTCATCACCCTCATACTAAAGAACTTTTTCCTAATGTCCAACCTAAATCCTAAAACTTTTCTAGCTTGAAAAACATTACCCCTTGTCCTATCATTACATGTCCCAGTGAACAGATCTTCTCCAGCCTTCTTACATGCAACTTTCAGTACTGGAAGGTCTCTATAATGTCCTCCCTGAATCTTTTCTTCAGGCTGAACAGACCCAACTCTCTTAGCCTGTCTTCATAAGAGAGGTGTTCCAGCCTGCTGATCATTTTCGTTACCCTCCTCTGGACATGCTCCAACAGATCCACACCCTTCTTGTGTTTGGGGCTCCAGAGCTGGGCGCAGTTTTCCAGGTGAGGTCTCACCAGGACAGAGTAGAGGGGCAGAATCACCTCTCTAGGTCTGCTGGCCACACTTCTTTTGATGCAGCCCAGGATGCAGCTGGCCTTCTGGGCTGCAATTGCACATTGGTAGCTCATGTTCAGCTTTTGATGCACTAGTAACCCCAGGTCTTTTTCCACCTCCCGACTCTGGGGTTTTTCTTTCTGTTTATTTCTTGTGTTTCTTCTGTTGTTGTTGTGTTGTGTTTTTGTTTTTTGTTTTTTGGGGTTTTTTGTGGGGTTTTTTTGTGGTTTTTGTTTGTTTTTTTCCCCTCGAATAACTGTCATTGCTATGAATTGGAATTTGCTTGATGGTACACCTCCTGAGATTTAAAGAGAAACAAAAGTGAGAGTTGTAGCCCATAATCATATAATTGAGGTACCATATATAGATACCTAAAACAAAGGATTTAAATATTAAGACTGAAATTGCCTAAAGTTCCTCTACAGTCAGTACAGCAAAGCAGGCTTCTCTAGAGACAGATTCTCTCTGGAGTGAGTGATAGACTCTCTGGAGAGACTCTATAGTCAACCTGGTTTGTTCAAAAAGCTTTTAAAATTACACAAGTAGAAAAGATAGGTTTGAAAGCTATTAGATATTTGAATGTAGGTGTGGTGAATTCCACACATATTTAAAAAGACATTCATTTTTTAATATATATTTATGATGTATAAATTATCCTAGTATTGGTAATTCCTAATATAAATGCCTAATTTCAATGGGTTTCATTTCAATTGAGCTCACTGGTGTTATCTGGGTATTTAGTAATTTCTCTAGCTCAGTTTTTGTCTTGGTGTACTGACAGCCCATTGTTTATAAATGTTAGTTTGTTCATAATTTATCTTTTAACCAAAACACTTCCCTCCTCAATTAAATCCAACCATGGTTCAGTGGATTGTTCGTTTCAAAAAATTCTTCCAATATGCATTACAGATGAGAAGGATTTTTCTACCCCTGCCCTGAGCAGTCCTCCATTATTATCTACCAGGCTGGAGACCGTCCTATGCTCCCCTATGTCCTCTGCCACCCCCTCAAGATACATGACATATGGACACATTTTCATGCTGTAAAAAACCTTTCAGGTGAGCCGCAACACAGCTGTCTCATTATTTCAGGTATGTGAATTTAAAGTCCTTTCCTAAACCCATTCATCAATAAATACTACCCACACACTCAGCCACAAAAATATATACAAATATGTATTTTATCTAGACACACACATATATACATATTTACAAATGGGCCCTGGTATAAACTATCTAAGGCCCAGAGAGGATCTAAAGCCAAGAACCGCTCATGCAAATAACAGCTAATCTACCCTAGAGGAGACTACGTCTGAGGCTGGCTGCCAAGTGTCCCTCGCTCAGATAGAGGCAGTTAGAAGAGTATATGTAGTCGCAGCTTTTCTGTACTAGAATATGTTGCATGTCGTCATGCTGTGTTCTTCTGCGTCTCTTTCTGTTTTTTTCCTTAGTGTACCTTTCTCATCTCGTCTCACCTTTATTGTAGACTCTTTGGGGTAGGGCTTATTTTTACTAGAGGCATGCAGAGCCTTTCAATTAAGCAAGACCATTTCAACATTCCAAATAAATAAGCTGTAAACAGATTTAGTTAGCCAAAACAAATATGTATGTAATGTATTAGGCATAATTTTGGGAGGAAAAAATTAAAGATACAAAGGCTAGAAAATGCGGGGTTTTATTTTAATCACAGAAAAAAAAATGTATGTAATAATTCATTGTACAGAATCTAATTCACAATTATTTTTTTTAGAAGATCTTTATGAATGTGTACATGCACAGAGCGTGAATACCCTTGAATCTGAGGAAACTCAAATGCTTTGTAATGTGTTTCTTTTGAGCATACTGGAGATGTAAGTTAAACTTTTGCATTCAGAGAGAGAGAACAAATGAAGGAAAAGGGCTCACAGCAAGTGTGAGCCTTGACTTCAGAAAGGCAGATTTCAGCCTCTTCAGGGCTGAAGAGAGTGTCTGCTCAAGAGAGTGTCTTGGGATAACATCCTGGAGGGCAGAGGAGCCCATGAAAGCTGGCTGCTATTTAAGGATCACCTTCCTCAGGCCCAACAACATTGCATCCCAGCTAAGAGGAAGTCAGAGGCTGGCATAAATGAATAAGCAGCTCCTAGAAAAGCTCAAGCTGAAGAAGGAAGCATACAGGGGGTGGAAGGTAGGGCAGGTATCCTGGGAGGATTACAGAGAGGTTGTCTGAGCAGCTAGGGATCAGGTTAGGAGAGCCAAATCCCTGCTAGAATTAAATCTTGCCAGGAATGGTAAGAACAATAGGAAAAGCTTTTTTTAGGTATGCTGGGGAGAAAAGGACAGCCAAGGAGAGTGTAGGTCCTCTCCTGAAGGAAATGGGCGAGGTAGCAACACAGGATATTGAGAAGATTGAGGTCCTCAATGACATCTTTGCTTCAGTCTTCTCTGGCAAGTGCTCCAACCTCAACATAGAGGCCACACAAGGTGAAAGCAGGGACTGAGAGAATGAATTGCATCCCACTATGGGGGTAGAGCAGATTCATGACCATCTAAAGAATCTGAAGGTACATAAATCTATGGGCCCTGATGGGATTCACCCACGGGTCCTGAGGGAGCTGGCAGATGCAATTGCTAAGCCTCTGTCCATCATATTTGAGAGGTCATGGCAGTCTGGTGAGGTTCCCACTGATTGGACAAAAGGGAACATAGTCCCTATTTTTAAAAAGTGGAAAAAGGGAGACCCAGGGAACTACAAGCCAGTCAGTCTCACCTCTGTGCCCGGAAGGTCACAGAGCAGATCATCCTGGAAAGTCTGCTAAGGCACATGGAAAATAAAGAGGTGATTGGTGACAGCCAGCATGGCTTCACTAAGGGCAAGTCATGCCTGACCAATCTGGTGGCCTTCTACAAGGCTACAGAGATGGTGGATGGCGGCAGAGCAACTGACATCATCTACCTGGATTTGTGCAAAGCATTTGACACTGTCGCACACGACATTCTGGACTGCAAACTGATGAGGCAAGGATTTGACAGATGGACCACTTGGTGGATAAGAGATTGGCTGAATGGTCACACCCAGAGAGTTGTGGTCAGTGGCTCAATGTCCAAATGGAGGCAGGTGACGAGTGGTGTCTCTCAGGGGTCAGTATTGTTAAACATCTTTGTCGGAGACATAGACAGTGGGACTGAGTGTATCCTTAGAAAATTTGCTGATGATACCAATCTGTGTGGTGTGGCTGACACCCTAGAGGGAAGGGACGCCATCCAGAGGGACCTTGACAGGCTGGAGAGGTGGGCCAGTGGCAACCTCATGAAGATCAACAAGGCCAAGTGCAAGGTCTAGCACCTGGGTTGGCACAACCCCAGGCACAAATACAGGCTGGGGGAAGAATCACTGGAGAGCAGTCCTGAGGGGAAGGACTTGGGGGTGGTAGTTGATGAGAAGCTCGATGTGAGCCACTAGTGTGTGCTGGAGCCCAGAGAGCAACTGCATCCTAGGCTGCATCAAAAGAAGTGTGGCCAGCAGGGCCAGGGAGGTACTGTGTACAGTTCTCATGTCCTCAGCACAAGAAAGATATGAACCTGTTGGAGAGGGTCCAAAGAAGGGCCACCAAGATGATCAAAGGCCTGAAGCATCTGTGCTATGAAGACAGGCTGAGAGAGTTGGGGCTGTTCGGTCTGGTGAAGAGAAGGTTTCAGGGAGACCTTAGAGAGGCCTTCCAGTACTTGAAAGGGGCCTACAGGAAAGCTGGGCAGGAGCTTTTCATCAGAGAAGATAGTGATAGGACAAGGGGTAATGGTTTTAAACTGAGAGAAGGGACACTTACGTTAGATATTGGGAAGAAATTCTTCACTACAAGTATGATGATGAGGAACTGGAATGGGTTGCCCAGGGAGGTTGTTGATGCCCCATCCCTGAAGGTTTTTAAGGCCAGATTGGATGAGGTTTTGTGCAACCTGGTCTAGTGGTAGGGTTCCCTGCTTATGGCAGGGGGGTTGGAATTTGGTGGTCTTTAAGGTCCCTTCCAACCTTAATGATTCTATTATTAAAATAATGTAATTTGCAACAAAGCTGAAAATATGAGATACCTCTTCTGCCTGCATATCCTTTGGAAAGTATTAGCTAATTATATTTACCATGGAACAAAAACATAATTCCCACTGTTTTGACAAGTAACAAATTGTGCATTGGCACCTTGTAAATAATTTTATTAAAACCGGTTGTCCTTGTTTGTAGTTTCTTCTTTGTAAGGATAAAAATAATTTGAGACACATCATTCACAACATGTACATTATAATATCAAAGCAGCTGCTTTACAACTCTAGGAATTGAAAATTCTGCACACCCTCTAAACAGAGGGAAAAATTTCATGATGTAATAAAAAGATAAAAGGAGAGGTATGTGAAGTCTACAATAACATCATGAACCCTTGTGGTAATCAGATTTACAGCCATGATTAATCTGAGTCAGTCATTCTACTAATAATATTATCCTGGCTATCACCTAAGCATAGTATTGGTTTCCATTGAGAAGTGTAGATTGTTAAGCATTTAAAATTGTTTTATTAGTTGACTAATTAAACTGAATTACTCTCCCTTTTTTGTTTTTAAAGAATTCCATGAAGAGATGAATTGTAATACTTTGCATTTAAGAACATCATCTTTCATCCAAAGAACCAAAGGTGCCTCACATTAAAAATAATAATTTGTACTGTAGGAATGATCTCATAGCAGTTCAATGAGATGTATTGCTAGCTGTTATTCTTTTAAGGATGTTTTTAATGTTAAATATTCACATCCTTCAGCAGGATATAATAACACGAACATCTACATGTTTGTGGAGTCCTTGTCAAGCCTAGGAGAAGCACTTGCTGATAGCACAAAGATTCAAGCTATACAGTAACCTTACTGAAAAATAACAACTCACATGAAAAGTAGGAAGGCTTTTTTCCATTAACTTCAAAGGAGTCAGGTTTTCGCTTAATAATGCATAATAGTAGTAGTGTCAGAGACATATATGCAAAGGGAACAGTCAAAATCATCAGGTTTTCTATACTCCAGCAAGGTGCAGAAAATATCCACACAGAATTTTGGTATGCAGGTTGAGTTTTTTCCCAATAGCATTTTCAGCTTTTGTTTTCTCTTAAAAACTTTTTTTGTGTATAAGAGCATTTCTTCCTTCAAATATGAGACCAGGCCAAATGCTGGATCTGTTTTGATTCTTAAATCTAACATACAACAGAGCAGTGAAAACCTATTTTCATGGGGATGCTGCACTAGAGATCTCTGGTGATTACATGTTGCCATTGTAACCACAATTCAGAATCAATGAGTAAAGTCAAAAGATTCATAGCATCATGTATGTCTACAGGAAGTGAATACACTGCTACAATACATGGTATTTAGTTTCCCTCTTATGTTTAGGCTCTTTTAAAAAAGCAGGGTTAATTTTTACTTTTCTTTAAACAGAAGCATTTTGAGACTAATTTATTTTTCACTTTTTGATTCAGATTTTAACTCAGATAACTGAAACCAAAATGCAGCTTTCATAGTTAAAGTGATAAAAAACCCACTTCTAAAAAGTGTGCTATAATTGATAAAGATACTGTTAAACCAAACACATGATGGTCTTAGAAATGCTATACTGAGTACTTTGTATTAATCAGATCTAGGCACACGGATGGAGCACTTCAAATACGTGACTGAAAAAAGAAGTGTGCCTACTTGAAACAAGGTCCTTGGATACAGTGCTTACCTTCAGGTACTGCTTAAGGCTTTTCACTGAAATCAAAGATAAGGTGCTTGGCAACTCAAAGGACTGAGTCAATTATGTTAAAAAAATAGTAAAACACTCATAAAATACATGAAACAGCTGCATGAAACGGCTACATGCTATTATTACAAGGAGAATAAAATGGATCATTATAAATGAAACACACAGAGGGTTGTTATCAGCAGAACAATTGTTATGTATTGAGCAATCAGAAACACCCACTTGGAAATCCTTAATGAAATGCTTAACATTTTATAAATAGAATTTCCAGGGAATGTAGAGATCAATACAACTGTCTAGCCACTTTCCACCTGTCTGGAGCTGCCTTCCAATAAGAGTAAAAGAGGGAAACAACTTAAGTAACATTAAAGTAGAGTTTAATATATTTTGGATGTGATTACAGAATGCAGGAAATGCCTGTTAGAGCAGGGGCTAGGAATCAATGACCAGGGGGGCTTTCATTATAATAAATAGTGCTCCAGAAACCCTTTTTGTTGCTTTGTCTCCAGTAAACATTGGTTCAGCACAGAAGACAAGTTTCAACAAAACACCCTATTGTTTAGAAGTTGTTCTAGCTAATAGTAGTACCTCAAGAGCATTTAATCTTCAAGTAATACTAATAGTAACCTGGTATTAGTGGAGTAAGAATCCAGGCTTCATGAGTCACTATTTGTAATTGATAGCAGAAGTGTCTAAAATCAATGGCTAGCATACAGCAGGGCCTTGCAGTGAGTTAGGGGCAGAGTGTGAAAATGGCAGTTGCACTTCAATGCACCTGTGCCAGCTGAGATCAGATGAAATTTCAGCATTTATTTCTCTGGTGCTCACAACTAGGATTTATCTATAAACTCAGTATGAAGGCCTATTAGGAGACGAGGTGTTGTGAGGTTTAAATCCCTGTTTATTCATTCACCTTATGTGCAACTACAAGGAATATCTGTATACAGAAGGAGAAGAAGCCCTCAAGGTCAAGTCAGTGTCATGGGAATTCTTCCTGTTCTAGCTGGAGAACAGGGAAAAAACAATCAATGCAAATTTTTCTTGGCTGATATGCTGCAAGTTTCTCATTATGGTAATTAGTGACGCATGAATTCTGTTAGACTTTGCAGCATGTTATATCCTTTAATGCTTTCTATTTACTGTAGTGCCTAGAGGCCCTAATAGGAACGCTGTGCTGATGCAGCACAGCTGGGAGGCTGACAGGGCTGCAGTAGCATGAAATGCCACTGTTGGTCTTCTAAAGGGACCCAAAGGTCTCTCGTTGCACTCTATCTCCTGTGGAGGCTGCAGCTGCTGAGATGGGGTAACGGAGCAATGCTACCACTCTTGGTGGGCTCAAGGGCTCTGTGTTCAAGGTCTGCACCTGGGAACTTTGATCTGTCTGTGGCATGGAGGCCTTTCCTTGTACTGTACATAATAATAAGCACTTGTTATTGAAATGAACCCTGTAAAAGATGAATACTATGTTGTACAGAGTATTGCGATAACAAATATATTTTCTTAATTTGCGGACAACACCAAGCTGAGTGATGTGGTTGACACACTGTAGGGATAAGATGGCATCCAGACAGACCTGGAGAGTCTCAAGAAGTGGGCACATGTGAACATCATGAGGTTTGACAAGACAAGGCACAAGGTCCTGCACCTGGATCAGGGCAATCCCCAGTATCAATTCAGGCTCGTGGATGAAGAGATTGAGTGCAACCCTGTAAAGAAGGAGTTGGGAGGTACTGGTGGATGCACTTGCAGCCCAGAAAGCCACCTGTATCCTGGACTGCATCAAAAGACCTGTGGTCAGCAGGTCAAGGGCGGTGATTCTCCCCCTCTAGTCCACTCTTATGAGACCCCACCTGGAGTACTGTGTCAAATTCTGGAGCAGCCAACACAGGAGGGACATGGGGATCTTGGAGGGAGTACAGAGAGGACCATGTATATGCTCAGAGGGCAGGAGCACTCCTCCTATGAAGACAGGCTGAGAGAGTTTGGTTTATTCAGCCTGGAGAAGGCTCCGGGGAGACCTCATAGCGGCCTTCTAGTAAACGAAGGGGGCCTATAGGAAAACTGTGGATTGACTTTTTACAAGGGCATGTAGCAAGAGGACAAGGAGTAATGTATTACAACTGGAAGATTTAGGTTAGACTTAGGTTAGACATTAGGAATAAATTCTTTAGTGTGAGGACAGTGAGACACTGGAACAGGTTGCCCATGGAGGTTGTGGAGGCCCCCTCCCTGGAAGTGTTCAAAGCCGGGTTGGATGGGGCTCTGAACAACATGGTCTAGTGGGTGGTGTCCCTGCCAATGCAGAGGGTGTTGGAACTAGATGATCTTTACAGTCCCTTCCAACCCAAAGCATTCAATGATTCTATGACTCTCCCTCCCCCTTTACTCATCTCTCGTGAGAGCCCACCTGGAGTACTCTGTCCAGTTTTGGAGTCCTCAGCACAAGAAACACATGTACCTGTTGGGGTGGGTCCAGAGAATGGCCACAAAGATGATCAGAGGGATGAAACATGAATAAAGGCTAAGAGAGTTGGGGTTGGTGAGCCTGGAGGAGAGAAGCCTCTGGGGAAACCTTATTGCAGTCTTTCAATACTTAAAGGAGGCCTGTCAGAAAGATGAGAACAAATTTTAGCAGGGCTTGTAGTGACAGGACAAGTGGTAGCAGTTTTAAACTAAAAGAGGGTAGATCTTGACCAGATACAAGGAAGTAATTTTTTACAATAACAGTAGTAAAACACTGAGGTGGTAGGTGCCCCTTCTCTGAAAACACTCAGTGTCAGGTTGGACAGGGTTCTGAGCAATGTGATCTAGTTGAAGATGTCACTGCTTACTGTAGGGGGGTTGGACTACATAATCTTTAAAGGTCCCTTCCATACCAAACCATTCTATGATTCTTTATTTTCTTCTCTAAATTCCATTCTTATTCAGAAATGGGTCACTCACATATGGATGTGACCCTTGTAAAGCTGCCAAGGTCAGGGAGACCTGGGACAATCTGCTGACTGCACAAGTTTAAGCTGCCTGAAGGCAGCTTTAACTTATCTTGCCATTTTTTCTAAAATTCAGGGACAAGAGTATATTATATCCTAAACTGATTCATCCTACTTCCCTGATTTTTTTTTCTTTTCACCCCTTACAAACTGTTGATGTTTGGTGAAGAGTTAAAATATTTTACTGTATTCACAAAAATATTTTTCTGAAATAATTGCTGTATATGTGACATAGGTTAGAGAAACAA
Organism: Chaetura pelagica; assembly: GCF_000747805.2. Taxonomy (NCBI): domain Eukaryota; kingdom Metazoa; phylum Chordata; class Aves; order Apodiformes; family Apodidae; genus Chaetura; species Chaetura pelagica. Next base: position 5,086,272 of record NW_009953761.1, on the reverse strand, counting down.
CTGTGGATCAAATACTTGGCTGTGCTTGCTGAAGATCAGAAAATGGTCTAGCTCTCTATCTTAGTTAACTGAGACCTCTATTCTAAGGTCTTGCTTGGTACTCCAATATAAGTGTTAGAAGTTAGTCCTTTAAGTCTAACTATTCACCTAGCATCTCCTTATGTCAAGGAGACAGAAGGCATCATCAAAGATTTTCCTCATTGTGTGAGAAATACTTAAGACTTTTCAGAAAAAACTACTCTCGTGAGGTTCCTTTTTCTTCTCATGGATCTTATCTCAGTAGGTTACTATGTCTGATGTTAAAATTTGTAGGTTAGATGAAATAAATGTCACAGTATAAAGAGGTGGAATGTAATTTACATACTTCACCCAATAACAGCTTACAAATAAAATCCTGCGATTTAAAGGAAAGAGGTGTCTAGATGCTATCATCCACAAACAGATGGTTGGCATTTTAATATAAAGAAATAGTAGCCAAAAATATTTGTGTGTAGCCTGTACAAATCGTGTTTCAGCATGCAGACATAATGAGTCAGTAACAAGAAATGATGTATTTGATAAAACGGTCAGTTCAATATATGAAATAAGACAGAGTGAGAATTCTGTATGTGTAAAATCTTCCATTTCTAGCATTATAATCTGCTAAAATGATGGAATAAATGCTCTCAGGATGTTGGTTACACAGCTACTATTGATGCAACTGTAAACTAAAAAAAAACAAACCAACCAAAACCAAAACCCCAAAACCCACCAAATAAACAAATATCTGGCAGTAGGTGTTTTAAAACAACACTTTATGTAATTTACACTTTTATTTAAAATGTACTAATTTCATTATTACATTGCTGTGACAATTCAGAACTGATACTTCAAACCCAGAAAATTCTCCTTAAAAAGTGCATTACACCGGGTAAATTTATCTGAACATATTTAATGAATAAAAATGTTCTATTTTAAATGTACACTATGAAATTGGCTACTTCATCTATGTTGTATAATATCTAAAATTTTACCTTAGTGCTTTTATCTGATTAGTATGAATCATTCAGTAAAAATACTTTAAATGCGCAGAAACTGGAGATCATATAACCTAACCCAGCTGTCATGCAATTCATAAATACAGAAGCAACTACTCACATCTGTTCTCCTATTTTCTTCTTTCGATTTAAGAGGGAAATTGACCTTACAATCTTCAACGTGACTTCAGGTCATTGTTATTAGTGGTGAGAAAATGCTATGTTCTTCTTTTGACTGAGTCTGGCAAACCTCCCAGATATTTTACAATCACAGTATAAAAGCTTTGAAATGCTGCACAATATTTTATTTTTTCAGGTTTAGACACTTGTTGTAGTAGCCTGTATAGCTGGCAAATGGAAATCTTTTTGCAGGAAGTCTGTGTGGTTTTATCAGTTAAAATGATGCTTCTCCTTAGAAACCCTGAGTTCTAAAATAACTTGGATGAAATAAATAAGTCACTAGGTCTTTCTTGTAGGAAAAGAGGTTAGTAATTTTCATCTAGGGAAGATGAGTAAGGAAACAGTATAATGATTTTTCAAATTTCAGGGCTTTTTGTAGGAAATTAGACTTGGGTTGAGACTCGTTCTGAAGAAAACAGGCATCTGTAAACCCGGAAGTATGTACCTGTCCACTCTCCCTATATGAAGGAAAGAAAGAATCCAGCTTTTCACAGCAAAATTCCCATTAACTACAATATTATTCATACATAATCCTGTTTCATTTTTTGTTATGTCTAAGTTTAAAAAAATCAAGAGTTTAAGTACCCCAGTAAAACAATTTTATCACAATTTAACAACATCCAAAGGATCTACACAGGAACTCATCTGACTTCTTATCTTCTATCTGCAGGAATTTGGGACCCATGCAGTGAGTCTTCATGTTTAATATAAGTAGCAGCCTATAAGAAATAGAATTAAAATTGTTGCATGTGTGTATATTCAGATGCAATACAACTTCCTTCTTTTTTGTTAAGAAAATATGTTATCTAAAGTTATTCTTTTACAAAACCTTGCCAGTTTCTTTAGAAAACAACATTACCTCAGATGTCACAGTATTTCTGCATTTGTTTCCCTAAGAAGAGGGGAGAAGAGTAATACTGCATTGTTGCAGTATACTGCAGATATTGAGGAAAGAACATTCATTTGCCATAGGCAAGTTCCTATGGGTCTTCTTTTATACAAACTCCTTGGAGAAAGGCTGGATAAACAGATAAGCTTTCTAGCATGTTTTTAAAACCAACAAATTCAGTGCTGTTGAACTGTAGAGGTATCACGAGCAAGGATTCTTCATTGAAAAAAACCTGCAAAGAGTCATCACAAGTAGTCATCTCACATTACAAAATGGGATTATCTCCCGTCTAAAATATGGAGTTAATATAAGGAAGCAGAAGAGATCGTAGTGTCACCCAGTAACTTAATCATATGTGCTTAGGGGGGGTTGAGAGAAAGAATACATATTAGCCAGTTATTGATCAGGGAAGTTTTATTATAATTGTGTAGTGTAATGTAGTAGTATAGACAGCCCCTTAAAGTTTAAAACACCTTAGAATTCTAGAATAGGCTTTATTTTGCAAAATGAACAGGTTACTCAATATGGACTATACAATAACTTTATTATTTTTCACACTATTAGCTGTTATTTAGTAATTCCTGTTATTAATAAGCAGAGATATGGTCCAACTTAAGTTCACAAAAGTCAGGAAGTTCTGTGTTTTTTCGTTCCATCCTTAACTTGAACCTTCATGTCATGATATTTCAGGGACCTATGAGCCGTGAGCAAACATCTATTACCTTATACCACAGCACATGTGGCCTTCTGATAAGGCATTGTCATTCCTAGTGATAAGCCATAAGCTTTGCACTGTGTTTGCATGGGCTCAGGACCCAAGTTTGTCACACCTACTCCACATGAACTTGTATTGTCTTGTCTGTAGCTTCACTTGATTTGGCTGTTATAACCATTTCTCTAATTGACTAGGTGTCTGCAACTCATTTTTAAAATTTTTGTTATCTATGTAAGGTGAAAACGTTTTATAAAGATAGCAGAAACAGGCAATTTTATGGTATTAAAGTAATTAATCATAAAATCATGGAATACCAAGTTGGGATAGGCCTCAAAAATCATCTGATCAAATCTTTTCTGGCAAAAGCATGGTCTAGATGAGATGGCCTTGCATGCTGTTCAGCTGAATCTTTAAAGAGTCCATGAATTCTCAAAGATTGTGGATAGCAGCCTCACAATGACATCAACCAGCTCTCTTAACACTCTTGGGTGGATAGCATCTGAGTCCATCAGTTCGTAGGGGTCAAGCTCCTTTAATAACCCAAGGCAGAGAATGCAGGTGTGGCACAACAGCAGAGGACTTGAGAAGTGGGAGCACAGGATGTGGTACAGGCATGGGCATGAGATCATAAAGATGGGTCACAGGGTGGTCATTTCAGACCCCACAGTTAGAAACAACTCACTCATAGTCAATTACAGAAACACACATCTGGGCAAAACTGGTTTTAGGGATTAAAAAAAATAAAAAATAAAAAAGGGAAAAAAGGAGGTAATATCTTTCAATACGTAATGAGTACCACATGTAGTAAATTTGAAAATAATGTGGATTTAGAGATCATCAAAAAAGCAGCAGAGATGTAAAAACAAGTTAGTGAATATAAAAATTACCCTAAGTGAACCCTAGAGTGAAGAAGAAGAAACCATGAACATAAACATCTTATTCCTCTCACTGAAGCACTCCAGATGCTGACAATTCACCATAACAACATACCCAGACATCCTCCAAGAAATAAAATACTGACCCTAAGATTCCAAAGATCAGGGCATGAGTGAGCATAACACCAGGAAATGGGAAGGAAAAAAAGTGCATGTACAGCAATTATAACTGCATTATTATTCTTTCTTTTTCTATTAAAATTTAATAATGATGTCTGTTAAGATTTCAGTTATACTAACAGTGAGTTCTTGGGCTTCTACATCTGTAAGATGTGCCTAGTCTTTACCCACAAAAAAAATTAATGTAACAGACACTGATTGTAGGGAAGAAAAAGGAGGTAATTCAACAATTTATAGCACAAAGAGAGCTGTTGCATATGGCCTTCATTGTGCTACTAAGGTTTTGGATAGCCTGTTTTAATATTCAAAAGCAATAGAAGCAATGGTTCTAAAATACCTTAGTTGCATATTATTTTTTTCTTTTATTATTCTTTCACTAGGAAGAAATGAGAAAAAATACCCTAATATCAATTGTGTGTTGATGTTACAATATTATTTTTCTTAAGAGCCCTAGACTCATAGGTTTCAATTGTTTAGCCACAAAGAGCTGGTTGCTTGGGCAACACACTGGATTTGAATTTCAAATTCCTTCATTTTACAACCAATCTTCTGTGTAATCTAGGAATAGTCATAAGTGCTTCACTCTCCATCTGTTGACTTTATTTCATCCCACCTTTGTCCTTGGTATTTACTTTTTTTATTCAGCTATTTTGCATGGTAATGTTTTTTTTCTTTTGGTGGGGTTTTCATTTGGTTGGTTTTTTGGTGGCAAGACTGATCAGAAGGAAGATCTGGTGTCAACTAGCTTCAGAAAGTGCATAACAGAAGAGTAGATGTTTGGCTGATTACCATCAGGTGTTCCAAGAATACTGCTCAACACCGTATTCAGAAACCTCTCTCAAATATTTGCTAGTGAACAAACTTTTAAAAAGCCAGTATTTGAAGGCAACATCTCTATTTTTCTTACATCTCTGTTGACAAGGATCTGTTTGACCTTGAATCCAGGACACAAGATTGCTGATTGCTTAATAATGATGATATTGAACTGAAATGTGATACAAATTGTAACTAAATTATTCAATATTGAAGTATACTAGGGTAAAATTAAATATTTCTTCTATTTAAAAACAAAAAAAAAAAAAAAAGGAAAATAATGGGGTTTATTTTACAAAAATCTTCTAAGGCAATCAAAATGAAATAAAAATAATATTTTTCTAATGCAGGTGTTCAATAGGATTTTTATATTATTTGAGACATAATTAATGTCCACTCTCTATTACCAAAAAGAAAAACAAAAGTAATTTTTTCAAAGGAAGTAGAATGAAGGATCCATCATTAAGTGAATGAGTCACTTTGATTATCCATGAGTCATTAGTTCAATATGCTCTAATGGCTCCTAAAAAGCTGTTGTGCACCCTGAGAGTACTTACTAACTTAAATTATAATGCATCGATACAGAAGAAAAAAATATCAAACCCAAAAAATCATCTTGGTAGGTCCATAGATGATTTAGAATATTTATTTCCCCTTTTCAGTTATTATGCACATGAAATACCTATGTTTTATTCATGGTACCAGCTATTGCTCATGGTGACATGAAACAATCTTTATTTGAAATTGTTACACCTTTCCACACCTTTTGAAATTTATACCACATAGAATCCAAGTTGTCAACTTACAGAAGTTGTATTAGCTCTTTTAATATGCAGATTAGGTGGATTTTTTATGTCCATCTGCAGGAAAATAATGCAGAAATAGTCCAGTCCTGCACACTAACAAAGCGCCTTTTAGGGGTCTTTGCTTTTCCGTGTCTTAGAGGCTTACATTTTTGGGGAGAGATTGCTTAGACATTAACATTGCTACTACTGCAATACATGTCAGTTTAAATCTGCAATCTTGTATTCTTCACATTTTATAAATCTGGAGCTTCATTCTACTTTATTAACTTCTTTTTAATCTATTCTGACCTTCCCTTACTTCTACAGTTACTGCGCTATGGTACATACAGTCTCACTGAAAAATACTTATTTCTACTTCTTTTTATGTCCTTTCATGTCCTAAAAAATATTAAATAGGTTATTTTATGAAAAGACACACCAAAGCAGGGGCAAACACACATAGCCACATACCTTCAGAGTATCAAAAAGATATCATTAGCATTTTTGCCAGGTTAAAGAAGGCAGCAATTACACACTGAAGTGGTGAAAATCTTTTTATGGGATCGTACTATTGTCATATGGTAACTGACTTAAAAAGGACCTCAGGATGCCATTTATTCTAACCTCCCACTCAAAGCAGGTCTGAGATCAAACCAAGTTTCTCAGGACTTTCTTTGTCTTAGAGATCTCCAAGGATGGATAAGCTGCTTCTTTAGAAAACCTGTCTCCCCACTTGCTGTCTCCATCATGAAAAAGCTTTTCTTTATGTTCAGCTTGAACCTCTCCTGTTTCAACAAGTACAGCTCCCCCAGCCTATATATCCTTGATACCAGTAACTGAATTTTGAAAATTTGTAAATATGTTAGGTAAACCTTACTTTTAAGATCAGTGGACTAACATGTAACAGACGTTACAGGCTTAGATTCAGCAAATGATTCATGATCTTACCTACTGTGAAAGCTTTTGCCATCTAATCTTAGCAGCTAGAAGTTAAAAGCATAAATATTTTGTTGGATCTCAGCCTTGGCATTTTTCTTGCTTGTTCTCACTCTGCCCATAGTCATGCATCTACCCCAATCACAGTTACTTTTAGATTATATGATACTCCCCTAGGACTATTTTCTTCAAATCTATCAATCACAGATCTATTAGTCCTTCTACTTCCTACCTTTTCAGCCATCACAGCAAGATCTAGTTGGTTTCTCAGCCCTGGATCTTCTTATAGAACTTTCTCTCGGACAGCTTACACTTCATTTCCTTCCTGTTTCCTACTGGAAAAAGGGAAATTAAAGCTTCCACTTACTAGTCAGCCAAGAAAAAGGGACTGGTTTTCTGCAATAGAAGTGCAGAACTGTTGCCAGTATGACCCTACTTTCTTGTTCCCCAGAACTGAATAGAAGGAGGTACTTGTTAGAAGAGGCAGAGTAGAAATCTGATCAATACAAGCAGACAATATGAAGATCCTGGATTATTAAGAGAGGGAAAGGGTAAATTGGGAAGTTTGGTTTTGGTGGTTGGTTTTTGTGAGTTTTTTAAGCATGGAGTTTTTATAGTGGAACAATGTATTTTGCGTGTCTGAGTTGAACAGTCTTTTAAGACACGTTACAGTATCAGTTGCACATCTTACCTTTTTGCTATTCAAGCTCTCTTCCTTTTTCTCCCTGCTTGCACAGTCCAAAATTTGAGCCTTCTCTTCCGGTTTTCACTGGTTTTTGCTTCTCTATTCTGACACAGAAGAAGAATTTTTCCACATTTACAAAGCTGCTTTTTCTAGATATCAGCTGAATAGATGTAGTACTCAATTGCCCGCCTGCTACTCTGTGCCAGGTGCTGGCTACCAGGCTGACATGAGATACCTTTGTGCCATGGGAAAACTAGCTTTTTTCTCTCCCAGCCAGACATAAAACAGTGCCTTCTGTAGAATGAAGCATTTTGCACTTCTCATTTCCTTAACATTCTGACAGAGTTTCTTTGCAAACAGAGAATGTCCAAGACCATGAAATCATGGCATACCCTCTTGCATAGGTATTCAAGAACAACTGAGAAAGAACTGGGTTGGGAAGAATCCCCGGTATCCCAAACTGGAAGATATACTTTGCAGTAGTAAATGTCCCACATTATTTGAATGCTTCCCAAAGCAATGTGGAGACTGGGTTTTACATCAAGGCAGAGCAATAAGGTGTTACCCATAAGAAAGAACACAGGTTCAATCCACAGGATAGTTTTCCAGCTTTTTCTTTCATTTTTTCCACTACATTTTTCATTTTATTTCAAACTGCTTAATTGAAATTGCATGCTTTTGTAACTCTGACCTGTGTTTTTGTCCAGCCTTAGTAGGATACAACTGATACGAGCCCACTGTGAACTGCTGTTGGGTCTGCTAAAGAGACACAGTGTAGTGTGATGATGTTTGTTTCTGCTGAGATTTAATGGCTATTTGACTTGGCAGCTGCTTTCTGAAACATGGTTCTCACAGGGGATCTCTCCACTTCAACAGCCACAGTATAGGTTTCCTCTCTGGCACTGAGTGTCAAACATCTGCTCTCCCCTTATCTTTCCCTTCCAGTTTTCCCTGTCTCTGGCATAACTTGCTGTGGGCCAGGAGTCCTTTTTTTTTTCCTCCTTCACGGCTGTGACAGCAGCTCTTTCTTGCTCAGTCCCACTATGATCAGGAGCTTGTAGATATTTCAGGAAACACAAGGAACTTCTGTGACCTGACTATTCCATATTTGCCACTACTTCTTCTCCACAATGATCCTATGAGTGCCCGAAATGATCCTGAAAGTGTCACATGCACCATCAGCTGGTGAAAGGATGAGTCAGCTCCAGCATTTGTGCAGTACTTATCTTTGCACCCACATCTTCCCGTGGCTACATTTTCTTTGGTCCACTTCTCTATTTCCTAATGTACTGTATTGCCCTGCTTCAATTCTGCCTTCCTTTCCTAAATAACATATTAAAATGGAGCCTGGGACAATTAGTTGTGTGTTTAGGTTTTCATTTTTGCTAGTTCAACACAGAATTTAATATAAAGGGATTGCCAACTTAAACTTCTATTTCTTTTCTTAAAGCTTGTCTGCAGGGTCAAATTAAAATTTTGCATTACTTGGTTCTTACCTTTTTATTGATATTTTTCTCCTCTCTATACCCTATTTTTGAAAAGGAATTTCATTCAATACACCTTAACCTCTGGATCAAGCCTCTAATAGGAAATGTGTCTGTGTATTTTATGAGGAGAAAAATTGATTCAGTTGTATGAACATATTTCAGTTTCAAGTTTTCTCAGGAATTACTACAATTGCTTTCATCGCCCATACTTAGTCTCCTTTTCACCCCATTAAGTCATCAAAAGAACCTGTAAGGAAATAAAATATTGTATTTTCTTGTAACTTATGAGCTTATTTGTGGGCTTATATAAATATATGAGACTCTATTACCTCCTTTGAGCAGAATGAACTCTACCCTCTACTAGTTATGTTTAGGACTAGAATTTGGATGGATGGCAGTTGTTCAGCAAACCCATCTCTGTGAAGGCTCAAATCTTCGGTAGGCTCAAGCATCTAAACTTTCATTAAAGCATAACAAACAGACTTTCATACCTTGAGCTTTTACAAATAAATAACTGTATTTGAAAAATAATCTGAGTAGGCAGTTTAAGATACTTAAATGCTGCTATGCATGGAAAATCCGTTCATACAGTTAGACACAGAGACATTCGAGGTATTGGTGAAATGCTAAGCAGATGGGGGAAAATTACTTAAGCGCCTAAGTGGGCTGTGCAGAAGGGGTTTCAGAAGTGTGTTATGGGGCAAGAGTTGATTTGAGAATAGTGGGGCATCATGCTGGCTTATTGCTTCTTAATGTCAAATTATGGTCTTGACTATTAGATACAGAGATACCTTCCAGTGTGTGGCATTTCTTTCACTGACATTTTAGTGTGTAGATTCAGACAACTTTCCTTAGGTCTAATGTTCTGTCTAAAATTTTGATGGCAAATGTCATAAATCTTTAGAAGAGATCCAGAAAGGACCCATATATTCTCAGGGAATTCACTTCAGCTGAATCACGCTGAGATACAAATTAATGGCTCTGAAGAAACAAACAAACAAGGAAGGAAAAAAAAAACAAACACAAAAAACCCCTCTATACTCTTTTATAGTTTTTGGGTGGTTCTGTTTGTGGGGTTTTTTTGTTGTTTTTTTTTTGGTTGGTTGGTTTGGTTTTGGGTTTTTTTGTTTGTTGTTGTTTGTTTGATTAGTTTTCTGTTTGGTTTGGTTGTTTTGTTTTTTTTTATTATTAGTTCTTTCTCCTGGATAAAGGTTTGTGGTTTTTTTGTTTGTTGCTGTTTTGCTTGTTTGTTTGATTAGTTTTTTTGTTTGGTTTGGGTTTTCTTTTTTTTTTAATTATTATTTCTTTTTCCTAAATAAAAAAAAGAGATGCTAAGCCTCTCTAATGACTGCTCACTTCTCTGCCATTTGCAGGAAAGAGATGATATCAACTCCTTAATCCAATTCTAGTGTTTCAAGTAGAGACATTATAGCCTAAGAAAGGAGTGCAGAGATATTTCTCTGCTAACTATCCAGACCTAAGACAGGAAGAATATTGAGGTAACTACTGTTTTATTTTGACATAAAAAATTAAATTTTATATTTCATACATCAAACTCGCATGATCTTTACTTGGATCAACTGAATGAGAGATTTCTAGAGATTATTCTGTTAGAGAAGTATTTAAATGAAGACATATAGAATGGTTTCCGTGATTTCAGAAGGGAAGCATTTCCCAGATATATTTGCTTGTGGGAAATGCGATTTTTATTGTAGATGAAGATTGGCATTAGAATAAACACCTATTGGAGATTAATAATGAGAAAAAGGATACACTCAGTGGCTGAACTCAGCCATGGAGTTTGAATGTACTTTGACAACTCAATTTTTCTATCATCTATTCTAGTAAGCATAGAGAAAGAGTGTGTTCATTCACACAGCAAACTTCCTGGAAGTGCTTTACAGCATCTTGCACTACATTTATTCAGAGATAGGAACTACCTTTGGATTTAACTGGAGTGCTGTATAGTCAGCACATTGAAGTTTTTACTTTTATCTGAACAGGAAGACATAGGCATGATATTTACAACAAAATCTCTTGGGAACAAAATCTGTGAGAAGATCTGCCAAAGATCTGCAGGAGAAAGAATCTCAATAAAGAATCAGACAATAGGGAAAATCCTCTCTATTTTTGGTGGCCAGATTGCACGTAAAATTCACATACAGAGACACAGTGTATAAATAAGGCAAGGGCTGCACTTTTACTGCAGAAGTTGGTTTGTCTATTGATGTTTCCTCTGTAGCAGTCTCATTCTGACCGTATGCCAAAAGCTCCTGGCAGATGCTCAGCTCAGTCAGCCTACATTCCTTAGCAGCTACAGTTTAGCAAATACTTGTAAGAGACAGAGACAGACTGTGAAGCTATTGGTTCAGAAAGCATGTTGCTTCAGAGGCAGATATAATTTCATTAAGAAAAAAAAAAGACTGACTCTGTAGCTGTCTTGTGCAGACAATGCTGATCTTTGGTGTAAGGGACAACTAATTATTCCCAAACACTTATACTACTCTCAAAAATGTTATCCCAAACCTAAAGGCTGTCTCTTGGAAGGAGGAGTAAGATCTCTAAAAACACATAGATACTCCCAAATATTAGCTAAGCTGTAGGAGTATTGCATGTTACACATCAGATTTTGAAAAGTAATACAAAGTCATATAAGGTGAAGCACTTGTTCCAGTTGTTGTTTGTGTGATACACAAGTTATAATAAACTGTTATTATATGGAACATGATATTTTTACTCTCATTCAAGGATTTTTTTAAAGTAGCCTTTAAGGCTGCTCTCCAGGATGTCAGCTAGTTTGTTAGATATTTTTTTTCCAGAACAGACAACTTTCCAGACTCAGCCAAGAATGAGGAGTTGAATATTTTATTTGATGAAGAGGAATATTTACTTGAGCTACTCACAAGAGATTTGTGGTCCTCTTAAGGACCTTGTCTGAGGCAGCCAAGAGGGAGGGTTTTGGAAGGAAGACACTTGACACAGAAGAAACTGCAAAAGAGTAGCAACTGATCACAGAAAAAACAGTTAGAAAGTCCGGCAACCAAGGGTTAATATGGAAAGCAGCAATAATCCATCAGAATCACAGAACTTGGCCTGAAGTGCAGCTGTTTGTTTTTGGGTGAATTCCATAAATGTGGAGTGCTGGAACAGAGTACCTAGTGCCCTAAATAAGCTGTCCGACATGTAAGAATAGACTTACATGTTCTCCAAATCAGACTTCTTCAGGCACAGTGACCAGATGTTTGCTTCACTGTATCTGGTAGACAGGGGAATAAACCATTGTAATGATCTGGTGTTAACATTCCAGTGCAGAACTGTAATATCTGTTTTCCATGTGCAGAAATGTGTCCTCAATTCACCACGGAAGACACAGGTGTTACAGGCTTCCAAAATTCCTGTTGAACCTGAAGAGAAAAATACATAATCGTGGACATAAAATCATCAGACAGACAGTGAGGCAGTAACAGCTCATTTCCCTGCATGGGTGCTGTTTAATATAAATGCTTTGAACAAAATTTAAAGTGAAAAACTCTCTCCGGTGCTTTATTTTTCTTCTATCTATACTTATATTGAGGTCTCTCATCTTTAATGTTTTCAGAATAACATTGCAGTCACATGTTTCCTGTTGTCTTTCTGTGAAATAATCCAACTGAGTTATTCAAAATATGTATTTGCAGTCATTCACACTCTGACATTAATCTTCAAGGAAGCCTCATTTAGGTCTGTCCTGACAAAGTTGGTTTTTTTACTTAACTTTTGCTATTTCCTTTTTTGTATTGTTTGAAAATCTCTGTGCAGACATCTCTGTGCATCCTGTAAAATGGGGAAGATATGTCACCTGCACCCTCTCTGCTCCCCTTAAAGAAGATTCTCTGTTGAACTTATGAAAATAGAGAGTTGTGAAGTGCTATTTGTCTGGCTATCGCCATCCCACAAGTACAGTCATAAGAGGTGTGACCTGTCATGTTTTCATTAGAATGGTGACACAAACCCATTTAAATTATGATAATTTATATGTCAACAATATTAAGACCAAAGCACAAAAGAAGGAAGAAACAGAAGCAGATTGGAAAGCATTTTGAGATGTCCATTAGTTTTTCCTTATGACAGGATGAACTAGACTTGTAGCTAGCTCTCTAGCTTATTTTTGGAAACTTCCATTGACAGAAATTCCACAATATTCCCAACAATCTTCACCCTCGGTCCAGATAAAAAATCTTTATTTGTGCCTAAACTAAATGTGACTTTCTACAATTTAGGAGCAGTATTTCTTGTCCTTGCTACTCAAACAAGAAATCAGCCTTTGTTAGCAACTTTTCCTGTATTTTGGCACCAACCATTTTTTTTGTGTAGCAACTCTCTCTAGAGTCTTCTTTTCTTAGACATTAACTAAGTCCTGATGAGGTAACCAAATGGAGTCTTTTTATCTAATCAAGATAGAATTGATCACAGACTGTGTAAGACTAAATGTCTAAACATATCTGTCAGGTGTTTGACACCCACAGCTGAAGAGCTGCATTTAGATGTATACAAGGTCATGAGAATCCACGATAGCCACTGGAAATATAAGGCCTGATTTAGCTCCCTGCACATAGCTACCTAAGTCATTTGAGGTATCCAGTGTGTTCGAAAGATCCAGATGCGTCTGCTAGGTAGGACACAGCAGTGAGAAAACTGTGCTTTCATGTAATGGCACCTGGAGGTCATTGAATCAAGTCCAGTGTAGCCTGGGGAGCTATTCTATTTGACAGTATGTGTATGACTACTTACAGGTGAACTAAGTAGCTCTCTGCACTCCATTGGCTGTATTTGTTTAAGATTCTGTTCAGTAACCCACACACACAGATGCCAAGGCCGTTGGAGATGCCCTAGCACATCTGAGATACTCAGATGTGACCTCAAGCTGTGACACAAGGCCAATGGTGACATGCTGGAGGGGCACAGAGAAGACAGGCACAATACCATAGTGTATAACAAATCATGCTAGACATACACTGTGTGCAACTAAGCCAGACAAGAGTTCAGTATTTTTCAGCAACACAACTGTCTAACATGTTGATTGTACTTAAGGTGATTTATATCTACTTTAAAGTGATATTTTGTTCTTTTTCTGTTTTGAATTGCACTCAATATAATTTATACTATTGCAAATAATTTTGAATACTAACCCTGTGCTTCAGTGTACTTGTATGTGCTATGAGTTTGGTATCATCTGTAAATTTAATAAACATTTTCTCTATTCCACTGTTAAAATAGTTAAAATTAGTTAAAATATTAAATAGTTCCAGTTTCCGAACAGACTTCTGTGGAACATCACTTGACACAGATTTCTATTTTGATACAGCACCATTACTTTCTCAGTATGGATCATCAGCTAATTGTATATGTGACTCACAATATTCTAGGTGAATTTTCACTCATTTTGTAGTGATAATGTGATGTGTGTCAGTGTCACATATATTTCTTATATTATGGTATATGACAACAAATCTTTTTCCCTTTTACTACAGATCAAAGTTTCTTTCAAATGACATAGTTATTGACAAATCTGTCTTGATGGTTACATAGCCTCTTGCTATATTCTATATCCTTACCAACAAGTAGTCTGCCCCAGCAGTTTTCTGAGTTTGAGAGTATGATGATAGACCTATATTGTTCTGGCTATTCCTTCTTATAGATAAGCTTTGTCTTTGTCCTCTTAATAATCTGGAAACTTAACTGTCCTGCACTAATATATTCACAAGGTTGAAGTCTAACTACCTCAGGGTAAGTTTCGCCAGGTCTATATGAATAATTTACTAACCAAGAGGATATTATTCTAATTTCTCATATATTTGAACTTTGTTTGAGGCTTTTTTTGATCAAAGCGTGTTTTAAGACTCTGGGGTTTTTTTGTTTGTTTGTTTGTTTGTTTGGGTTTTTTTTGTGTGTGTGGTTTTGTTTGGTTGGTTAGTTTTATGGGTTTTTTTTGTTTGTTTTGGGTTTTATTTACTTTCGTTTTGTTTTGCCACTCTAATATAGATATTGTCATTGCACAAGCAGTAAAGAAAGCTTGAATCTAAAATAAGCCTGAAAGAAGGATGGTTTATTGTGGGGTTTTTTTGTTTGTTTTTTGTTTGGTTTTTTTTTTTTTAAATACAGATGTTCATAAACTCATTTAATAGTATTAATATTGCTAATAGTTGAACTGTGTTTGGTTTTAAACATAAAACAAAATTCTTTATATGTTACAAGTGAAGTACTGAAGAAAATATCTAACATGATACAAATATTCTTTGTAGCAATATTCTAAAATAACAAGCTTGTAATAATAAGAAACATTGTATACATAACAGTAAAGCAGTGCAATTGCTGGACCAGTTTTCTGGGGAAC
>NW_009953761.1:5065156-5071308 GCF_000747805.2 Chaetura pelagica | reverse complement strand
AATGCCAGACTCTAATAAGATGGTTTTATCAGGACAAAGCTGTCTGCTGCATACTGGATTCTCCTAAAGATGCAATACAAATAAACAAAAAACTGCAGATAATACTACATCATCTAAACAGACTGGAAAACAAACTGTTGTATGGCCTGGACAGTCTGTTATGCAAACTCGAGACAGATCATAAAAAAACCCCAAGCTTCTGCAATTTCAAAGGAAAAGCTGAGTCATTATTATGTATGGTTTAGAATTTCAGAATTTCAGAATTTCATAAAAGGTTATTACCTCTTCCTGCATAAATACCTCTGGAAGCTTCTCAATAAAAAGGATTCCTTCCACCACATTTGGATATGACTGCAGAGGAAAAAAATTCAAATAAACTTCACATTACATATAAATAGTAAGTAATTTGAAAATGCCTTACTTAGTCGAAAATGTCTGGATGAACAGCAAGAGACAGACTGTGTGCCATTTACTAGAAGGTGGTGGAATGGACTGGAAGAGCTCGTGTCCCATACTGTATCAGCCCTACCTGCTACAATATTTAAGGTCTTAAGTAGATAAACTACTCAGTACGTCTCAAGTTTTTAATCCTTAGGGGAAAATAGAACAAGAAGATCTGTGATGTTGTCCTGAATTAACCTGAAACGTTATTTAGACTGAACAATCAGGTACTGTGAGCTTCTAAAAAAAAATATGAAAAATTCACCAAATCTATTATTTCAGTGGATACTTGTGTACAAAACTTTAAGTACTTTTGAGATAATATTTTTTGCAACTTGAAACTATAAACTACTTTAAAATTTTGCTAAAAAGCTTTCTGATGTTTGCATGCTTTATTTGTGTTTTTTTGGTTTTGTTTTGTTTTGTTTTTAAAGAGACTGTAAACAATAATCAGAACATTTTGATCTTTCATTTGATATTCCATTTGAACCATAACATTTGTGGGGAGAGGACAAATGTTTTTATAATGAGATTTTTAATTCCTGAGATGTTTAGTTCCCAAGATTTCCAATCATTTATGACAAAATTATGAGAAAAAGACAGAAACTAGCCCATGGAATAAAAAGAGAGAAATAGAAGGAGGCAAAACTACACTGATCACTTCTCCTTTAAATACATGCATTTTGGAACATATTAGTTTTGTAAAAAAACCCCAACAACAAATGACCACCCACCAAAATATCTAGTTTTTAATCCAGTGTAGAAATACAAGCACGTTAAATATTAAAAGTTTTTGCAAAACAGAATTGGTGTTCTCCAGCTTGCCCAATTACTGAGATTGGAAAATTCATTCAACTACTTTCATATCGTAGTATCATAGAATCACAGAATGGTTTGGGCTGATCAGCTAATTCCAACCCCCCTGCATGGGCAGGGACGCCTCCCACTAGACTATATTGCCCAAAGCCTCATCCAAGCTGGCCTTGAATGCTTCCAGGGATGGTGCATCCACAACTTCCCTGAGCAACCTGCTCCAGTGTCTCAGCACCCTCACACTAAAGAATTTTTCCTAACATCTAAACTAAGTCTTCCCTCTTTCAGTTTAACAGCATGGTATCAATGTATAAAAAAATGCAAACAACTTTTAATGTAATTGACACATAAGTAATTCAATAGTTGTTTATATAACTAACTGATGGTTGCACTCTGCTGGACTACCAATTGATGTTTCTTGATTGCTTTGATCAGCAGAAATCTGGACTAACTGATTAACAAAGACATGGAAAGGAAACAATTTTCTGTTGAGTTTCAAGATTAACTTCAGTAGAAGTCTGGAATAAATGTAGAACCTTATAATATGAACTGAAATAATTGTTATTTATTACTTCTTGATACATTTTAACATAATGTGCTAAATCCATTTATTAAAATTTGCTAGCAATTTATAATACTCTTCATTTATTTTTTGTAATTTCTTATTTGTTTTTGAATTGTAGGCTGATAAATATGTTGAAGTTTGTGTTTTGTCTAAACAACTTGAAATTAGTGCTTGCATAAGACTCATGCTACAGTTGACCAATGGATTACTATTATTCAGATTATGTATTTTATACTTTATTCAGACTAATGTTCACATACCCTGCAAAGTTTTCACACTGCCTAGGTTTTTGTGCTTTATTTGAATGTTTACAAAGTGTGGAATTTTAACCTGTTATTGTAACTGTTTGAAATGAAGAAAAATTTATGTTATACTTTTATTGCTGCTTAAGTTGCTGCCATAAAATCTGATTGAAAGTACAGAGAAAGCAGGCATGAAGAGGAAAGCACAAACAATCTTCCATTCTCAATATTATGGCCTGACACATATTAGATCAGTGTCTTTTTGTGCAAGACAGTCTGGGATAATGAATACCAATTTCATGCATGTTACACATAGGCAAGTCTTATTGCTCAGCTTTTTCATACAGTTTTCTTAAAAAACAGGCCCTATTATGAAGTCTACTTCAGTTGCCTCATTTTTAGTATGAAGTAAGAAGACATTTTGCCCAAACCTTCTCTGGCAAGAACTTAAATTTCGTAATATATTCCTTTGAAAAAATGAACAATTTATTTTATGGAAATGGAACTTAGGTGTGCAGGCTGGCAAGCTGCCACTCTGCACTGCTGAAAGGTCTCTGACTTGAATGATAAGGGGCCCGGGACTTGCCATTCTGCCACAGAGACACTTACCAAGCAATTTAGATGCAGTCTTACTTACTGAACTCCACATTAAATGTAGATAGATTTTTTTGCTCCATATATTTTGACTCCAGGGCACTGCACAGAAAACTAAGAAGCAATTCAGACACCTAACATTGGTGTCTGGTGTCTTTTTAGACGCCATACAGCTCATAAAACATTCACACAGCACTGACAGGTATGATACAGGACCTAACTGTGACTCCCATCTTCTGGAGAGGCATCAGGAGGGCAGAAAAAAACTTCAGGGTGTCTAAAATAGTATCAAGGACCTTTGTTCAGATTCGCATTATCTCCTCATCCATTCAGAATTTCAGATTATATTGTCTCTATTATGTCAATGTGCTTTTCATGTAAGTAGTGAATTCAGATTTTGATAGATTTGATTGGTTGTACTTTACTTTCTGGCTGCATATGCTTGTGATGTATATATTTGTGATGTTACATATAGAGGTGATCATAGACACGTAGAATCACATTAAGTCACACTGTGATTCCACTGAAATCAGTAGTCAACAAAGTGTAAGTGGAGTTGCATTAGCTCCAGTCCACCCATTTTCATGGAAATGTATATATCACCAAAAATTTCAGTGTGTATATGGAAGAAACAGAACTCTGCTCCTCCTGCCCCCAAGGAGAAAACAGAAAATGTTTTGTAGCTAAGAGCTTTATTGCGGAGGTAGAGCAGCTTACTCCACAGAAACATTTTCATCCCGAGATGCTCAGTACATGGCATGTAAGTCTGAGTTGAAGCAGGTCTGGGCTATGCTTTCTCCCCATGGTTTTAAACTTATCCATATTTATGGAGCTATTCAGAACAAGCAATATGTTTTCCACATATATTTCATTTCTCATGTTTCTCCTTTCAAGTCCCAGTTTGATTCACTGTGTCTTTCACATATTTTGGCTAAGTGACACAGAGTAGTAACACAGTTATAAACATAGTAATTACTGACTTGCTTTGCAAAACAAAGACTTTTATATAGTTATCTAAATGCCTGTTGACCTTCACTTTTTTCATAGATCATGAAACTGTGTCTAGGGACTGAATTTTTACTTTTTTTCTCTGATGATTATAGTCATTCCTGTGTAACCCTATCATTACTAAAAAGCAATGAAGTAAAGAGAACATGTTTCTTTACAGGTTTAATTACAACATATGATTGAAGTGACATGTTTGATTGGACCAATTGTAAGACAACTATCTTCTGAGTAGACAAAGATCTTTAAGTATGTATCCCAGAGGAGCAGGACTTGGGAGGTCTGATTTCTAGGGACATTCCTGCCATTGGTCTGCCAGTTTACCTTGGCAAATCATATCACCACCCTCAGTTTCATTTTTTCCATTTGCAAAAATAGAGACACTCTCATATTTTTGTTGAAAGCTTTGATAAAGTGCTAGGTTTTGTTATTGTGCAAACCAGTGGCATGTCAATATCAGTCTTATATGCATCAAAACATTTTCTGAGTGATTATATCTACAGCATGTGATACTGAATTTTACAAAATTACAAAGTACAAGTATCACTGCTTTTCTCTTCTACCTTGAAGGTGGTGACAATAACTTCTTTCTCAGCAATGAGAGAAAAAGCAAACCTAATTAACAAGAATGGTTTAAGTTTGACAACTTTAAAGAGTACCTTAATTAAAAGGATCAGTTAACTGGATTCATGGAATCTGGTTTACAGCATAATTTAATCAAAGAACAAGTGTGTAGAAATCCCACCTATTGGTATAAATTCAGCTTCCAGATTTTTGCACGTTATTAACATGGCATTTTTTATGCTGCTATTGCTATTGCCATATTTATAAGAAATCCCAGGAAGCCATGGTTTTACAATGAGTGTAAGTTAAAAAATGGGCATAGGCTTGAAATCTTTCCTGTTTTATGTGGCTTCTCCATAGCTACTTTGCATTTTACTGTTTTTCTGCAGATTTTATGTAGAAGACTAAATGTAAGACATAAAAGTTGAGCAAACTAAAATTAAAACAATTTCTCTTTTAACAATTTTATAGGTAAAATAGTGCATTTTTCAAGGAAAAAAATAATCTACATTGTAATTCTTATAAATGTGTTTAACAGTCTCACCTAGAAGTAAATGAAGCTGTCACTGTTAAGACTAGTTATTCTAGGACACAATCATTATGCAAAGGAGTGATTCTAGTACTGCCTTCACCTGGTGTTTTATCAGAAACTTCCTCAATAGGACATGTAACCAGCTGCATCAATTTACAGTTTGCACAGGATACAAATAATTCCTTCCTGACTGCAGTATGGTATCAGAGTGTATCGTACAACAAGAGATTTAATTAGTCTTATCATTATCTTAGCTACCATAGTTACAAACGTGATTATTTGATTATTTTTTTTCTTTTTTTTTAAGACTTAGTTGAAATATATTCTCTCATAATTTTTGCAGTACTGACTTATTTGCTGAGACTATTTGATGTAGAAGCATCTTTCATAAAACAGTCTTTTTGTTAGTTCATTTTATGGTGCATTTTTATATATATACATATTGTGGGATAGGCCTGACAATATGAGCTATTTTTTCCTCTTTTTAATTTTTTTCCCCATATGTTTTATATTGTATTGATTACCTGATTCATTTCCCTTTCAGTAGTTCTCCCCTCCTGACTAAATAATTCAACATCTTGTAGGTTTTTATTACATGTAAATTCTGCCCTATATCTCAGACGTCTTTGCTGGCCCTAGCTGGCCCTATTCCACTTCCAAATGTGTCTTAATACCTTTATGTGGAAACCAGTTTAAGATAAAATACTATAATGATTTCTGAGTGGTTGTTGCAGGCCATTCGGTCAATGATCTGTGAACTCAAGAATCTCTAAGTAAACTAGAAATTGTTAGGTCATAATAGCTGTGAAATAAAGAATTGGAAAATCTGAATTTTAGTAACACTCTAATTATATATTTATTCCTTTCAGTAAAACCACTTAGAACTTTAATTTTCCATTATTTCCTGTAACATCTCTGACAAAACTGCCAAATCTGCTTGTCTCATGATCTGCATATTAAAAATAAAAGAAAGTACTGACTTGGTAGCTTATAAAGCCTACTTTCCTCAGGGCTCTTTGGAGAGAAGGGTAATTCAAATCATCTTGCAAATGAAAAGCAGCACACTTTTAGTAAAAGACATGAGAGAGCCTCCACAAAAATATATTGTTTGGGGGTATATTTAATCAGTTTTATCTTGTCTAGCACTTAAAGACCAACTTTATGAACTCTGTTATCAATTTTGTGGACACATATGAAGGGTATGTGCAGCGAAAGACATTTGTATCTAAAACGAGAGTGAGGTAACAGGAGGTCTCCTAACTCAGAAATAAGGGACTGTCAGAAACCATCTATTTCTTTCAGTTGCAACCTGAGTTGTGCAGGTTCTTCTGGGCTTGTACCTATAAATTACTAGAGCTCTTCTGCACACACCCAAGCCTGGGCACTTGAAATCCTC
>NW_009953761.1:5056989-5064869 GCF_000747805.2 Chaetura pelagica | reverse complement strand
CTGCTGAAGAACCAGCTCCAGATGTCAGAGCTCGAGTTTGTGCCATTTACAGATGTAGGCATGCACCCTGTAGAAATGCACAAGGAAGCCTGTACAGCTTCTTAAGCATAGATTTGGGGAGAAAAACCCCAAACAAACAAACAAAACAACCCACTTTCAGGATATGTTTGATCTGATCTATTAAACTGATCTAGGTGTCTGTCTTAGACCGGAAATAATTAGGCTTCAGAGTGCCTGCCTTTTGAAGATTGATTCAGACGTAGACTTCCCGCTTTGACCAAATGAATTCTATGTGCTAGAGAGAAATGAGGCTCACTAGAACTCTTTGGCATACATACTGGCAATGTCCATTTCAAGCAGCATAAGGAGCCTGTAGTCAAATTAACTGTACTCTGTGTGATCTTTTGACTGAGGGATCAAATCAGGAAAGAAGTCTCAGACACAAATACCATGCATGAACACGTACAGATGTCCCACAGAAATTTAGCAGAGACTATTTTTTTAAAAGCACAGAAAACATAATTGTGGTGTTTCCTCCCGCCTCTCTTGTATTAATATTTTCTTCAACCAGAATGGCTGCAAAAATATCTACTCCAACTATCTGGGAAGTTTCCTCGATACCAAACACAGGTGTGCAACAGAGAGTGCTGGAAAAAAAGAATAGGTAAAAATGATAAAGTAGTGCCAATCTGCAAAATACAAAGACATTTTACAAGTTTCATTGTGCTAGATGGGAAAAGTTAAAAAAATTGTAAGAACCAGGAGAAATCAAAGCCTCAAAGCCTTAAAACCCAACCTTAAAGTCCTCAGCTACCAAAAATGTCAGTGTTTTAGAAACCTATTTTAAAATATAAAAGTAAAAAAAAAACAATCCCTGATGCAGGATATAGAAGACAAAGAGAGTGCCATTTCCCAAACAGACACTCTTAGTAAGCCACTAGGCTATAGAGTTATTTTACTCTAGTCACTGTGTGGCAACTTCTGAGGACGCTTTTGGGCCTTAAATCCTGAAAGTCATTTTCAGAAAGAAGTGGGATCTCAGACCCTGCCTTCGTCCTAGCCTTCAATATTTCCTTCTGGTCAATGGCTAGCTCAAAAAGTGGATTTTCTTATTGCTCCTCTAGTGTTCTTCCTGCTGCTACTTAACACTCTAGGCAGGACAGATGGATTCCAAGTATCCTGAAAACACATAAAATCAGGCCATAAAATTACACCTCACCATGAAAAAAAATATCAGATTATTGCCTTCCAAAGCTAGTTGTATAATTGGCATCTCCTTATGTTTTTCTGTGCATGGTTATAAAAGGGATGTTGTTGTTTTCCTGTTAAATATTGAAGCTCAGAAAGTCTCATGTAGATAGGCAGCAATTTCAACTAGTTTACCTAGTTTTTTTGAAAAAAAAAAAAATCAGTTTTGGGAAAAGATCTTAGAAGAATTCTTAGGTGTGATTTTTTTCTGCCTTCCCCAACTTGTATATTTGTATAGCAGTCTGTGCTAAATAAGAAATATGAAGGTAATAAAGATTTTAATTTAAGTTATATCACTGAAATGACAGTTATGAGAATGGGAGAGAGACACTTAATGCTGTAATTAATATTACTAGTTAAATTGCTTTATATTCTGAGAGGTTAAACAGAAACAAACAAATAAATTATGTCTATAGAAAGAATTACTACTAATTCATAAGAGCTGAAAACTCTAAGGTGAAGACAGTTATAAGGCTGATCTGCTTCCACTTTTCTTAAAGACAACATCCCAAGAAACCTTATTCTGCCATTTCCAAGACTTTGTCAAATGCTGTTTCTTTGCTCTTCCTGGGAACGTTAGTCATACTTGATGGGTCCTGTTTGGCTGTCATAGTCTATTTTTGGATCTCTGTGTGCTCCATAACCTTTCCCAAACTTACTGTGCTGCACTGATTCTTGGGAAGATGCACCCTCTCTTCCAGAGAATTTCATCTGACCTAGAGTGTCACCACCCAAGACAAACTGTATCTCAGCTAGTAAATCAAAGCTGTGTTTAACTGTTCTCTGTAAACAAGGATAACTACCTTGGAAATGCTTGAGTCTGAACTGTTAAGCTTTTACTTTTTAGTAAAACTAGTTGACTATGGCTAAACCGCTTATCAAGAATAACTCTTTATCTCTGCTATCTTCCAAATATGGTCCTAGCATAAATGTCCCAGGCTATACCACTCAAGCAACTATGTATCTAATTCCAGTGAAAGAGATTATATAATTCCAGAGCAGGGGAAAGTTTTGTGGATTATTTTAGTTAATTATTATAGAAAAAATTCTGCTGTTTCTCCCTATTGATCAGCTCAATGCTTGGTGAAAAACTAAAAGACATAGCTAGAGCTAGAGGACTATATAGAAGAAATTATGGTCTTTCTTTTCACTGTGCCATGAGGACTGGGAGACTGCAAAAAGGGAAACTGCTTAGGGAGTCATATATTAAAGACTGTTGTCCAGTTTGAAATGCAAGTGAACTACTTGATTTGTGCAAATTTCTACGGAACTAAGTGTTCTGGCAGGCTTTGTTCAACTCAGGGATATGAGGGTACTACTTTTGAACTAAATTTAAATACAAGTTCTCTTCTTTTCTTTGAAGAGATGAGAGCAGAAAGGAGGAATGAGATGTCTTTTTCTTCTTTTTGAGTAGCTGATCTCACAGGAGTTAACTTCTCAGTCAAATTCCTGGTATGTGAAGGCAGAAAATGAACATACAAGATCCCACACAATGCAATGACTCACCCTTTTGCACCTCTCTGATTAAACTCAACATCTACTCCAGACAGACTAGAAAAGAGATCTCAGGTTTCATACATATGAAATGAAGGGTTTTGTTTGAGCTGCTTTTTGTTTTGGTTTTGTTTGTACCGCTTTTTGTTTTGTTTCTGTTTGTTTGTTTACCCAGGAGGACTGGAGGGAAGAGAAATTAGTCCGTCAGGATTATGACCCTTGATTTCATCAGGTGAGTTGGTGAGTGGGAAGGGGGCAGCTAGGCTTAAATAAATTAGACTGACAGAGAAAGTGAGGGAAAAATTAGATAATGTAAAAACTGTTAAAATATCCTTAGAAGTTCAGCCCAGCTGATATCCAAAGAAACAGGGAAAACAGGGACACAAAAATGTTGCTAACTTGCCGATTATTTATACGTAAACTCTTTGCTTTTTTTTCTATAGATGGCTTTTAGAGTCTTGGAACCTCCAGATGATAAATCTAGTTCTGGTAGACATTTGGGAGTAGGATGAAAATACTCTTAAATATGGTACAGTAAAAAAAACCTATTTTAACAAGTAAATGTACTTCTGTATTTCAGTGACCTTCACATTGTGTTAATGAACCTCTAGCATTCCTAATAGCAAGATCTTAATAATAACAGCCCTATTAACCATCCAGGTTGTTATGCCTTGGGAAATCTTAAGTTTGGATATTAGACTATTTCTAAATTATTGTCTCACAATCATTAAGCAATATTTCCTGCATTTCTTGTTGAAGGAGTATGTAATACCACCTTGAATTACCCTCCATTCCTGCACATGTGATGAATATTTCTAATCCACTCTTAACATTTGAACTTGAGTGTAATTTAGATTTCCTAGCATAACATATGCCATGTTATTGTAAATAAATAGCTGCTTTAACTTCATTAGTGCACAAATTAAAAGTCAGAAAATCATATTTGCATTTCTACACAGAAAAGTGACATGTTGATCAGAACAGTGTAATTAAGGATACTAATGTAAAATGCTAACCAAGAGCCTGTGTGTTTACAGAAAAAAAAAAATTAAAAAAAAAAAATCACTAGGAGCAAATAATGAAAAAAAAGCTGAATATTTATTTCATGATGTGTGAAGTGAAGAAATGCAAAATCTTACAGGATAACTGTAGTGCATTTCAACCAGGTATTCAAATTTGTTCTTACCTGGCAAAAAATGTCATATGTCATATGTTATCTCTAACAGTTTTGAATTTGGTTTTGTTGTGGTTTTTCTTTGAGATCTCTTGACAATACAAGAGCAGCAAATCTTTACTGACTTAATGTATTTAAATTTTCCTTGTGGAGAACTGGATTGGAAGTGATTTGGATTACAATCGAAATGAATTTGATGGTTCAGCTCAGCCTCTAATGGATTACAGTATGTATGTCATCAACTTCATATTACAGTAAAACGTGAGATCTCCTTCCAAATTTAGAAGTCGGGAGCTGAACAAAGTGGCTGAAGTCCATCTTTTGATCTCTGAAAGAATGTGAAGAGGGAATTAATATCAGTCTTCATTCAGATTATTTTATTTGCAGAGAACATGCTTTCATGACATGAGAAGACATTCATTAAAACCTGAAGAAACTTTTAAAAATAGTACATTATCCACAAGATGTGAATTGCAGTTTTACAAATCTGGAATTAAATGTTGATATGCAAAGTATTAGAAAAAATGTTTCTGCTGTCGTCTGCCCCTTTTTCTCTTTTTTTTCAGATATTTTCTGAATCCTAGAACTGTAACTAGAATTGTGTGAAGTATCAGTGAAGCTGTAGCTGAAAAAAACCCACAAAACTCAGACAAAAACACACACCTACTTTAAAAAGCAGATTCATTTCAGCAGTGTCTGGATCTTCTCTTTGTAACATATCTTCACTGTCTTAAAATATGACACTTTCAGGCAGGATTTTTTTGGAAATATATAATACTAAGCTAATAGAAGAGAATAGTAATGTAAAGTGAGTTCACTAACATAAATCACATTTCCAATCAGGCAAAAACAGCAGTGTCAACATAGATTCAGTGTGATTCCTGTTTTGAACTTCAAGCACTCAACAAATGGCTCACAACTAATTATTCATATAAACTTTATGTCACATCACTACCTAAAGATATATGGAGAAAATTAGATATAGCTCTTAATTAATTCATAAACAAAAACGAGAAACAAAATTCTTCTAATAGAATTATTGACAGCAATTTTGACATTAACTTTACCTTTGATAAACTGGACTTTTCTGTTTTGGCATGATATCTGTAATATACTGGTTTCTGTGTTTTGAACAGCATCATGCTAACCAAAACATGAGATTAACTTACATATTCAATGACTCAGCTATAGGTGCTTTGCACCTTTTTATAGGTTTGCTTTTGCATTAAAATAGGCAGCTTGGTATCAAGAATACTGGGTCTATGTAATTTCATTTTCAACATGTGTTAGGGTTTTAACTTGGAACTCAGGAGTAAAATACTGTAGATGAAAATCTGTGATCACTGAAGGTGAAGAAAATATTTGCATCAACCCTCACACTGTGAAACTGCAGAACGAGGTACAGCTTGAAGTATGACTCAAGCTCACTTAAGCAAATCCACCATGAAAGGTCAAAATCACTTATGGGGGTTAAACACGAATAAAATGTCATTTTACTAGTATTTCTAATCCTCAAAAAATTCAGAAGGTGTTTTAGGTTTTCTCTGAAGGCATTTGATTATTGCACCAACACAGCAAGGATCTGAGTCAAATATGTTTTGTGTAAGTGGAATGAAGTGAAAGTAAAGTTGCAGGATCATACGGGAGGGTATTGCCAGTATTTGCTGATAAACTAGGGACTAGGAATCACAAAGATCAGCCTCACTAGACATAAATCCAGGTGAGGACATTTTTTTGATAATTACATAAAGGGTAAAGTAATTAAATGTTGTTATCCCTACTCTCAGAAAAAAAGGCAGTGAACTTGTGCAGGGGCTTGAACATTTGTCCATGATAAAAATTCGTGAATGGCTGCATGGCTAACTTAGTGGCAGAAGAAAAGAGGAAAAGATTTTCTACCTTGCAGGGGCTGTGTTCATACCTGGGATTGACTTAAAGAATTTTATATTTTAGTACTTTAATGCCAAGTAAATTTAACTGCAGGAAATTGTTGTAATAAGTGCCCCTAAGGCTACTGGAGCCCTAGTTATGAAGAATTAGTTCCAGATCTCTCTTCCTTTTTCCTCCCTAATATGCATTTCCAAAATCATTCACCATTTTCTTAGTGTATAGCAGATCCAGGTTTACGTCTGCTCTCACAACACATTAACCTCTGACTCAAGGATGTGGTTTTAACATCAAAGATGAACTACCTGACCACGCTGCAGTCAAATGTTCTTGTGGAAAGTAGGTAAGATAAGGGAAAAAAAATCTTGTTTTGAATCAGTTTCCCTGAAAACATTTTGTGACAGACTGGCTATTTTTAAATTGATGGGGTTTTTTCCTCCATGTAGCTCCACTATCACAGACCATATTATATATTTTGTGGATGCTCCCTCCCTCAAAGTGTGTCCAGCTGGCCAAGAAGGCAAACAGCATCCCAGGCTGCATCAGGAATAGTGTGACCATCAGGACCAAGGAGGTGATCATGTCTCTATACTTGGCCTTGATGAGGCTGCATTTTGAGCACTGTGTGCAGTTTTGGGCACTGCAATATAGGAAGGACATCAAGGTGCTGGAGAGGGTGCAGAGAAGGGCAACTAGGCTGATTAAGGGCCTGAAGAACAGGTCTTATGAGGAGAGGATGAGGCAGCTGGGGCTGTTCAGCCTGGAGAAGAAGAGGCTGAGGGGAGACCTCATTGCACTCTACAACTACCTGAAAGGAGGTTGTGGTGAGGTGGGTGTTGGCCTCTTCTCCCTAATGACTAGAGATAGGACCAGAGGAAATGGGGTCAAGTTGCAATAGGGGAGGTTTAGATTGGATATTAGGAAAAATTTATTCACAGAAATAGTGGTGAGGCATTGGAACAGGCTGCCCAGGGAGGTCATGGAGGCACAGTCCCTGGAGATGTTAAAAACTAGGTAGATGTGGTGGTTCAGGAGATGGTTTAGTGGTTAGGGGTTGTAGGGCAGATGGTTAGTCTTGATAATATTGAAGGTCTTTTCCAACCTTGATGATGCCATGATTCTAGGATTCCATAGCAGTTGTGATCACGAGTATGGACAATGTTAATTCAATTGTTCATGTAATTAATTACTATAATATGACATTTCATGCTTATTTTTAATGTGAAGATATTTCAAATAGGCAGTTAGTCTCTTTGTATCATTGGACACTGACTTTGCAGTAAAGAGCTGTTGAATTCTTGTAAAATTAACCTTTGCCTAACGTTGCTAGAAAAGGAACAAAAATAATTGCCTGTTGAAGCTTGAGATTTTATAAAAGACCTTCATATTGTAATTGGATTTGGAGTATTTTCAGAGACAAAATGCTGAACTCTGAAGGAGATATATCTAAAAGGGAAAAGAAAAAGAAGATGAAGGACTAAAAAAAAAGCATTAGTTTTGATAAGCCTAAGCTTTCAAGGGACTTCACTTTAGAAAAAACCCATGCACAAGTATAACTATTACCTGCCCAAAGTTTTTTCTGTCTCTCAAAAGCCTGATGCATGGTGATTTTTCTGTGTTGTATGCTACACAGTAAAATATGCATTCTTCTTAACACATAATTAGTTCTCTTGGGGCTTACATAAATTGCAGTTCCAATATACCTGTGGCTAGCACAAAGCAAATTTGAGAACTGAAAGCCTTAGGATTGTGTCAGTCTCTACAAATTGCCCACCTATGATAAGCATACACTTGCCCTTTGAATATTTTACTGAGCCACTAAATAAATAAATTAATAAATCTTCCTGCACTGGAACTGAAGATCCAAAGATGCATTTACTATATGTTGAAAAATAAAACGTGCAAGCCATTGCAAAGCATTCTATAAACATATGTCCACATTTCAGACATTAGTGCTGATTTTCAGAGGAAACCGAGGAACTGGGAACTTTGAACTCTTCGGAGGTTTTCACCAAGATAAATAAGAATATTCTTATTTATGCTCACCAATCCACGTTTGAAGAGGGAGGCTTCTATA
>NW_009953761.1:5041615-5056927 GCF_000747805.2 Chaetura pelagica | reverse complement strand
CTTTTTCCTTAAAAAAGCTTTAGTTATAAATATATAAAAAAAAAAAAAAAAAAAAAAAAAGAATAGTAATGTTTTACTGGATGAATTAATCGTAGCATATATACTACATTTAATAACTTCGTAGGTACCTTGTAATCACTGCTCAGTCAAGCCAGAAAATATTACTGCCAAGACAGTCAAAACAGAGTAAGACCAATTAATGAAATGGTGCTGTCAGTTTTGAGGTTTATTCCCCAGGTACTATGGTGTGTAGTTCTGGGCCCTTCACTACAAGAAGGATGTTGAGTTGCTGGAGTGTGTCCAGAGAAGAGTTAACCAAGCTGGTGAAAGGTCTGGAGAGTAAGTCCTATTCAGAAAGGCTGAAGGAACTGGGATTGTTTAGTTTGAAGAAGAGGAAGCTGAGGGGAAACCTCATTGCTCTTTAAAACTACCTGAAAGGAAGTTGTAGGAAGGTGGGAGTTGGGCTCTTCTCTCAAGTGAATAGTGACAGGACGAAGGGAAATGGTCTGAAGCTGCGGCAGGGGAGGTTGAGACTGGATATTAGAAAGAATTTCTTTACTGAAAGAGTGATTGGACAGTGGAACAGCCTGCCCAGGGAGGTGGTGGAGTCACCATTTCTGAAAGTACTTCAAAGAAATGCAAATATAGTGCTTAGCGACATGATTTAAGCACTGAATGGGTAGATTATGTTATCGTAAGGGGTTTTATGTTATGGTCGGACTTTATGATCTTCAAAGTCCTTTCCAACCAGGATGATTCTGTGAATTTGTTGTTCTGTCTTAGTGAGTGACTATTGTTAGCTAGAGCAAGAGATTCAATGCAAAATTTATTGACTGGGTATCTGTGGGTTCAGTGGTATTACGAAGGTCTAGAGGATATTTCTTTTCTAGATGACTATTTCAAACCAGACCTCAGAGAGCAGTGAATTTATCTGGTCTATCTGAAATAAACTTGGTGATATATGGCTGTTGACTCATTAAAAGAAATATTATAGCTACTACTATTTAACATATCTTTTTGAAATCTCAGCCAAGCAATCTAGGATAGCTATCCTCAAATACTGAACTGTTATCTTTATGGTAAGCTTAATTTAATCTGATTTTTGCATGCTGCAGTTGTATGTGAATAAAGAGAACACATCACGTGGCAGTAAACTGTCACTTTATTAAGCAAATTTGCTTTTGAAAATCTACATTTCTTGTACACATTCTTAAAATTCATCTATTAACCAATAATTCAAAACACACTTCTGTGGATATATCTTGCCCCTCTTATGCTATTGCCATGAGAAGCTGTGGAATACTGGGGTACCCGCCTTTTGCTCATGTGTTGGAGTACTGGGACCAATCCATTAGATGTAAAAAGAACAAATATGCTAGAGCATGTGTGTAAGAAGTATCTTAATTGTTCCCTCTGTTATCATAAAATTAATCAGTCTTTTGAAGAAATAACAAGACATGCCTGTTTGTTAGCTGTTAGCATTTTTCTTTAAATAAAAGAAATCATGCAGAAAAAAATGCAGAGGGAGAGAGCAGAAAGTAAATTTTATTGGAAATTGACTGATTTGTGTTTCCTGGAATTCCTATATAAATATATAAAGCAGTAATATGTATTTGGAAAGCTCCCTTGCTGTACTGCAGTGAGCAGATGATTTGTTGCAGTGTAGCTAATAGACTTATGTTTGCCCATCTTCTGGACTCTCACCTAGAAATAAATTGCATTCCATGATTTTTTTTGCCCACTTGGTCCCATTACACTGCAGGTTTGTTTTCTGGAAGGAGGAAAAATTGTGCATCTGTGTATGTCTGTTTGTGTGTGTGGGTAGTCTGTCCTCCAATTGAACTGGAAAGGGTCTTTGAGTGCAATGGAGTTATCTTTGGAGTACTAAAATAAGTTCTGAAAACAGCTTGCTTTTAAAGTTATGCTTGAAATTTCTGTGGTTCTCATATTTAAAGTGAAAAACCCAGTGACTACCTAAATGATGAACTTGAAAAATTATCTGTGCCTGCATGGTGTGTGCATATATGTGAAGGCTGTTTACTGCACAGATGAAAGAGTAAGATAAAGGCCTTAGTGGAATTATGTGATTAAAAGATGATGAAAGTGTTGGAGGAAATACAAGATAAAATTATTTGCCTTCCCTTAGCTGATGTGGAAATTATTAAATGAAACAAAAAAATAATTTAGGAAAAGAAGCAGAATAGTGTTTTTAAAATAAAAAATAAAGAAGAAAAGGAGTGGCAAGAAAACAGGATATGATGTGGTTAAGTAGGAACAACCAAAACGTTTTAAGCAAAGGACCAAAATGGTGAATGTAAGACAATTTGTCTGTGAGCGGGAAGAAGGGAAGAAGAGGGTAAAATCAAAATCTTTAGAAAAGGACAGGGTCTAGTCAATTCAGCACTAATTTCTACTGGGAGTTGAACAGATATTTCTAAATGTCTTTTGAAACAGATAAGAGTTTTCTTGTCATTTATTGAATCCAGTGTTGTTTCAAATCTTTTCACTGATAACAGTGGATTTTATCTGCTGTGTATACTCTGATTCTCTAAAGAATACTCTAATTCTCCTGAAGTGCCTTCTACATTTTTGTCCACTCTGTTTTGTCATTAACATATACTTGAATGGCTTAGACATGGCTTATCTGTCCTAATGTACACACTTAAAATTTAGACACCTAAATCTGAGCTAGCCACCCAGACTTCACTTATAACCAATTAAGAAAAATCTGCACACAAAGAAGACAATTCATTTCATCTTGACATGCATTTTAAATATGCTGGATGTAGAATGGTGTGTAGCATCTGATTAGTTCATAGAAGGGTTAAGAATCATAGAATGGTTAAGGTTCAAAGGGACCTTCAAGATCATCAGGTTCCAACCTCCCTGCTACAAGCAAGGACACTTCACACTAGACTAGGCTGCTCAAGTCTCATCCAGCCTGGCTTTGAACACCTCCAGGGACAAGGCTTTCACAACCTCCCTGGGCAATCTATTCCAACACCTTACTACCCTCATGGTGAAGATTTTTTTCTAATATCTAACCTAAATCTATCCTTTTTCGGTTTAAAACCATTACCCTTATTGCCACACATTCTGGTGAAAAGCCTCTCCCCATCTTTCCTGTAGGCCCCTTTTAGGAGTATTGAAAGTCCACTATAAGGTCTCCCCAGAGCCTCTGATTTTTTACATTTAAATTCACATCTTTTCTTTCAATTTCTTATATTTCAGATATCTTCTGCTAAATAGTTTCCATTTTGAGTTCATACTTATTTCTTACTCTGGTGTCATAAAATCATTTGTATTAGGAGGGAAGCTTCAAATAACTGTCATAGTATTTAAGTCTCAGAGGTGTAGTGAAGTAAACCAGGAGTCTAATAAAAAATAAACAAAAATCATAGAGGATGTAAATTTTTAAATTAAAAATCACTGAGGAGAAATGTTAATTTAATGTACAAAATTCCAGTATAAGTTCATAAGAAATAAGTATTCTTTTCTAAACCCTGCTTCAAGGCAAACAGAGCTTTAAAACTGACAGCTATTACCCATGGGTCTGTTGTGGGTATATTGAGCTGGTATTTTAAGTTAAGTATCCCACTTTATGGAATAGCTGGATCCCATGTGTGAGCTGAAGCAACCACTATCTAATACAAGTTTCTAAGCTTTTTTTTTACACTCCCATAAGAAAGTTCCAAGCTCTGCATTTTCACTAGAGACCATTTATTTCATTTTTTATACTCTCCCACTCCCATCTCTCCTCACTCCTTTTAATAAAATATTATCATCAAATCCTTCAATTTAACTGAATACATAGTTTCATAGGCAGTAGTGAACGTATCCTCTTTCATGGCTCCAAAGATTTTATAATCCACCTATTTCTCAAGAAGACCTCACCAATGTCCACCTCTAGTGTTCCTTCACCTGGGACTTATAAAGAAAGGAGGAAACAATCATCCAACTATGCTGTGCTTTCTATGAGTGTGTTCTATGTTCCTAATTTTCAATAATCTCAGTGAGGAATCGAAAAACATTACAATGAGCACACACCACTGACTTATTTCCTTAGTTTTTTTGCAATAGCTTGCTCATTTGAAGTTTCTATTTAATGAGATGATGAGTACCCAGTATGAGAGTGTGTTATGTGTCATTGCTGTCCTTGTTGAATAGAGACTTTTCTGAACTCTAAGCTGTGAAGGCCAGCTCTCTAATTTAAGTTTGAGACACTCATGATTTCCATTCTATTAGTCTCTAAACTTTTGGCCATAAATTTAAGTGGAAGTGCAACTGGAGTTTATAGCTCTCAAGATAAAAATCTCACACTGATAAGTTTCTTAGGTAAAGAACCATTTTCTGCTGCTGGGATGTGAAACTCAGGCAAGGCTGTTGCAAGGTGTTTGTCTTTCTACAGAGAGGAGAAATTACTGATCTGTCCTTCACATGACAATGGAAACAGTACACACTGGTTCCTGCAACTTTGATTTTGCAGCCCCAAGCCTAAGCTTGTGTTGCTGGTGCTAGTCTTATGTTTCATACCTGAAGGACTGCAGAAATCGCCACTTGTGCAGTAAGTCACCCTCTGCACACATGGAGAGATGCATCATGTGAAATTTCCCTGTACAAGACAAATCAACAGAAGTATTAGCATCACCTGAGTTTAGCACCAGAACACCTGAAAGGTCCACCCTGTTTCTATTCTCTAATAGGAAATCTCAAAAAACATCTCTGAAATAGACCAAGACGGATAATGTGACCATCTTTCTTTATTCCCCTGATTACGTTCAACCTTGTAGACATCTCTGGAATTTTTTGTTTTCTCTCAGTAACTTCTACTTTTTTATTAGTAGGCAGACTTCCAAAAGCTGTTTGCTACACTCTGTGACCATTAAACTGTCCACAACTGCTTCAGCTATAGCTAATTAATCTGTTATACAGTGTACTTGAAAGGAAGGAGAGGAACATAGCTAACAGTAATGCACTTACTAACTAGCAACAGAGAGTATAGGCCTGTGTAGGGCTTAACATCAGGTCATCAGTTCATTTTTTTCCCCAAATATCTACTTCTGATCAACTTCTACTAGATAACAGAAAGACCTACCATGTTTTCTTTTAAGTTCAGGCATAAAGGTGAAACGAAGTATAAGGGCAAACGAGGAAAAAATTGATTTAACTTTCAACCTGCTTTCCTCTTTTGAAAAAAATACTCAAAACTCGTTTGAATTATGCTAGATAAAGGTATTTTTGGCACATATATATAATCTCCTTTGCACAGAAAGAAAATGTAACAAGAGGGCAAAAAGTAAAAGGCAATGCTGAACACAGTTCTGCTGGAGCCTAGCTTGGGATACAGGGATGAGGGTTGTGTTCACAGTATCAAAGGGAGAAGTGTACACCTGTTTTAGGGAAATACAAACTTGCAGCTGCATTGTAGTTCATTTCAACAGAATCCTGCTGATCTGATTAAAAGATGTTGTTCCACAGCCATATTATCTCATTTGCTTTGAAAGGGAAAGTAACAGACTTGATCAAAACATGCCTCCCTATGGCTGCATTCTCAAAGCCACTCTCACAGCAGAAGCAGGTGATGTGAATGAAAATTGCTCTTTGCTAGAATTGTTAAATAAGTACCTGATAGCAGAAAATGCTTCTCACCTCTTCTTTGTTCTCCAGTCTATGGAAGAATCAGTAGTCCTGACAACTATCAGTGATGTCCTTTACCTCTCCTTTTACTCTGTTGGGTTTCTATGGAGGTTCTGTCTGTGTGGAACATAATATTTCATTAGACTTTCTTGCTGCCTGCCAGAAGTGAGTAGTATGGTTGATTATAATTACTTTGTTGGATAGACTAGAAAGCAATTTGCAGTTTTTCTTCATTTTCATGAAGAGAGATGGCAAATTCATTTTGTTGCTATTAGCAGATCATGTTTTTCTTTGACTTATTTAAAACCTGGCTTATGCCTAAAAGTAGTTGTGAATTATGTAAAAGTTCTTAAGGATGAACAATGAGTTCATTGAAATTAAACTATATTCTATTACAAATTTTGAGCCAACTAAGAAAAGATGTTAATCATCTTGCTGTACTAGAGTTCAGATTTAGAATACCTAAATGCTATATATACTGTAAGTGACAAATACCACAGAAACAGAAATTGCAGTCTTTAATACTCTTATGGCAAAAAGGTTATTCCAAAACAGGTGTATGGCTGAAATCCTAGTTGTTTAGTTAGCCTAGTTTAATAAAAATAAGCATTACAATATCAGATTTGGCTTATAGCCCATACCAGCTGAGTGGAAGCAACTAATGCTGAGTTATAATCTTGATGTTTCCCATGGGAATCATAGATGATGATCTGCTCCATAATATTCTCCAGCACCAAGGTCAGACTGAACAGCTGCAGGTCCCTAATCCTCCTTCCAGCCCTTCTTGTTGATGGGGGGAATCACATTTGTTAACCTCCAGTCAGCTGGGACCTCCACAGTTACCTAAGACTGCTGATACATGATGGAAAGTGGCTTGGTGAGTACCTCTGCCAGTTCCCTCAGTACCCTTGGGTAGGTCTCATCTGGTCCCATAAACTTGTGTCTCAGTGGTGTAGCAGGTCACTGACTGTTTCTCTGTGGATTATGGGGGCTTCATGGCCATGGGAATTTTTTATCTTGGTATTTTCAAACCAGAACAAAAAGCTAGAGATTGTGAGACTTCTCTCAGCTGCTTAGAGAATATTTAGTCTGCCTCTTAATCCTGGTTCGTGGTGTCTAACCCATGATGTCTGCCTTATTTGCCCTCCTTCTGATTTTGACTCATAAATACTTGACCCTTTCATCACCGTTGTCAAGTCGTCAAAACACTCCCTAATGTACAGGGCTCCCACAGTGCCTCTTCTTTTTGTTGAGCCTTTCTGAAGAGTTTGTAGCTATCCTTCACACCACTACAGTTGTGTGACTTATCACACCATGTTTCCATGATGACAACTACATATGGTTTTACATATGTATAATGGCTTCCACCTCTTCCTGCTTGTTGACCATACACTAGTGTAGATGCACTTGAGTTGGGCCATTGATCCCACAACCTTTTTGGGGGCGGAAGCCATAATTTCTACATGACCCTTCTCAAGCACTTCTGTCGTTTCTAACCCATTAATAACTGTTGTTTCTGTGCTGTCATATGGACCTCAATCCCCCACCTGCACTGTGATAGCAGAACAAAAGACCTTGCTAGTACATTGTCCCTCAAACATGGGCATGCCATCCTCATACTTCTGTCTAGTGAGCCTGGCTTTATCCCTTTCCTCCTTCATATCTAGTTTAAAGCTCTGTCGGTGAGCCGTGCTAACTCCCGTACAAAGATCCTTTTCCCTCTTTGAGACAGGTGTACCCAATCTGGTGTCATGTAAACTGGCCCATGATCAAAAAAACCAAAATCTTGGTGGTGACATGAGGCTTGGAGTCGAGGATTGGTGTGCTGCCTCTTTTTGCCTCTTCCCTTGTCATTCCCTACAACTTGAAGGATAGAGAAGAACACTAGTTGTGCTCTTGATCCCTTAACCTGTTGCCCCAAGGCCCTGAAGTTGATTGCCCATGGACTACTTGTTGCAACTTTATTGCTGCCTACCTGAAAAGTCAATAATTTATATTAAAATGGGTGGTACCAGAGTAGGAATTTTTCTCTTCACATCTTTAAACTGAGCCCTGGGGAGGCAGCAGACTTTCTGAAGAAGTGGGTTCAGTCTGCATTCTGGGCCTTCTGTTCCCTTCAGAAGGGATGCCAGTGACCCATCTTCTTTTGTTTACCAAACTTGTTTTGATGCAGGGTGTAGGCTGACTTACCCTTGGCAACACCTCCAAGCTAGATGTACCATCATTCTTGATATTGTTTGGTTCCACTTGCAGAGCCTTATACCTGTTTTGCCAGGGCACCTGGGAAGGTGGGATAGTTGTGGAGGAGATATGCCTCCTGCAGTGGGCAGGAAATTGTTGCCACTGCTGCCTATTCCTTAAGCCACTGTAGTCAGCCAGGTAGGGAGAGAATAGGGAATCTTCTGTATCATGCATCTTGTCTGCCTGTTGGGTCTGTCTCAGAGAAGGCTGGGTGCAATTCCTGTGCTCTATCTGTCTCTCAGACTCCATGATTCTCATCAACTTGCTCACCTCCTCCTGAAGCTCAGTCAGTAAGTGAAGGAGTTCCTCTACCTGCTCACTGCTGTCACCCCAACCAGCAGAGGCTGGCTGCCTGTCATGCTCAAAATCCAAATAAATTAATGATTTGGAGCTTTCAGGTTCAGTCACCTATTGGGAAAATGGTAAACTGTGGTCTGCTCACATGAATACAGCTGAGCTGTGGCAGAAGATGTGTTGAATGCCTTGGCAATCACAGAGAGTGAGCTGGGCACCAACTGTGAATGCTCTAACAAAATCCATGGACATTTGTTTTATGAGAGTTGGAACTCAACAGTGTAGAAAATGTCATCACAGATCTAATTAACAGCAGCCAGCATCTTACTTAATAGCGGTACTAACCTATACCATTATTTTCATATTCATCAATGTTCCTAATGCATAACACTTTGTTATCAGAAAGCTTGGGTCAAAAACCAGACACAAAGATTTCTAGGGTCACAGTGGGTAATACAACCTTTTCTGAATTTTCCAAAGTCATAGAATATTCTCTGTCAAATGTAATTTGCTCCAGTCAACCTCATTATGTGGTCAAAAGGTGGAAATGCAAGGCAGGAACAAGGATGGAAATTTCTGACAGTGAGCAGAGGTTGAGGGGTTGATGTTTACACTGTTCTGTACAAATGATGGTAAGTTCAGAAGCTTGTCTTCCACTGCACTCTGGCTTTTTTATCCTTTTATTTTTTTTTTTAAATTGTTATGGTCTGCCAACAAAGCAGATTGTTCATGAATGGATTGCCTGGGTACACAGCTCATACACTTGCACTACTGTTGGGATTTTAATTTGGTGCATGATTGGAAATAACTGCTGGCCAATTTTTACAGACATGTCTTTCCAGTTACTGTATCTGATGCGTGACTCAGACTTTGCCATTTAAGTGCCAGTTTATTTTAATATGTTCCAAATTGTAATCTTTTGAGGGACAAGTATAAGAATTAAAGGATTTCTTTGCACAAAACACCAATGACCCCAGCATTGAGCTTGTGTTTAATTAAGTTCACAATAATTCTTAAGCAAGCTTGAATATGACGTTATTGTTTTAAGCTCAAGTAACTTTTTGTTACGTTTCTAAGGGCTTCCAGGTATTTCTCTTCAATAAGCAGAGAATTCTTATTGACCTCTGAGTCTTTGATTTATGACTTATATTAATATTTTGTTTAATTTTAAGAGATACTGAATAAAAGGTGTAAATAGCATGTAGGTTTGAGGGCATATTACTTTTACAATCCATCTCTATTGAAATTGATTGCATAATCAATGAACCATTAGGGAGTTCTTGATAATCAGTAGCTTACAGCCATGGTTTGTACTCAGACTTCCTGGGCCAAACAGATACGTCACAGGTAATCCATCTTGCCTCTGTTTACTCTATTGTCTGAAACATTCTATGTGTTAAAATATTTGATTGGCTTGAGAAAGTAAAAAAAAAAAGGATAATCTTCAGTACTCCTACAGCTGATAAGGAATGTAATGTCCTTAGAAATTCTGATAATCCACATGATTATTTTTATATAACATTCTTTGTTACTGATGTTTCCAGTTTACTCATTTATTGCTCAAGTTCTTAATGATTTGAATTGACATTTTAAAAAACAAAACAAAACAAAACAACAAAAAACCCAACAAACCCATAGATATTATCAAATACATCTATTTAGTTCTTCCTCTGAACTGCTAAATGGATGTAACCTGTTGTGGGTAAATTGGCATACTGACAGCGGTATGGAATCCCAAGGAGAGAGGGAGAAAGAGAGAGAGAGAAAGTGAGTGTTGACTTCACTTGTTTCAGAAGCGATGGAAAACCTTTTAGAAAATAATGATGAACTGTAATGATAGGTAAGAGAGCAAGACACAAATTATCAAGTCGACTTTCAATTCATGCTGTTTCGCAGGCTTCATCAACACACCTGGCACGAACTGGGCAGATAAAAGGTGAACACAGATTCTCTGTGCTACCCTTTATCTTGAAAAATCCATTGCCACCATCTCAGAAAGATTATTTTTGTGCATGAGGAGCATGGACTCATTTAAAGAGCTAATACCTAGAGTGAATTACAGACTTGTACACATGGTCAGATGTTTGGGGTTATTTCCTTTATACTTTAGGGGCAGTTGGGTTTGTTCTCTGAAGAACTGAGAGTGTCTACATGCCAAGGGCACTCAGAAATTTATAGAGCCTGAGAGGCCTTGATCTGAATCTTTAATATTATGCTCAGCTACAGAAGAACAGTGGGGCTGGATTTAGGCTGCAATACATAAGTGAGGAGGCAGAAAATATGCCCCGCAGAGTGACCCGAAAAAGATTGCTTCAGGTAGATGGTGTGAGAGGTGAAAATTCATTCAGCAGAGGCAGACGTTTTTTACCTCAGTCACAAAAATCAGCTTCCAACTGTTGCATGTTTACCCATCCATGGTGCATGGCTGCATATAGAGCACCTCTGATAAAAAGACTGGTGGTTTGATACAAAAAAAGAACCTGTAACCTCCCCTTCCACCCTCCTCAGTGTTTATTCTGTGCTTGAGATCTTCTCAGATCCCAGTGAGGCTGACTGGTTCTGATGAGGCTGGTCTGTTCTTGCTGCAGGACAAAGGTGAGATTGCCATACTCCTTCTGCAGACCCAGACATAGAAGGTTTTTTCCTGCTGTTCCATGAACTCTGAACTATATGATATTTCTATGAAAGGAAAAAATAAAAAATTTTGCTGGCTTTCCTCAGGCTTTGTCTGACCTCGGTCTTCAGCAGAAGGAGGTTATATAATGGATTTTGGAAAGAAGAAGCACCATTACAGTACATCCTCTTACCACTACCTCCCACGACTCACTGATATTTTCTCTCCATGTGTATTACTTTCTAAGAGCTGTCTTTTATTTGGCTTTCACTGAACTAATACCTGATTGATTCAACAATCTTTAGAGTTAACCTATCAAGCAGTCAAGATAGTTAAATCAAGATTTACCAGTCTACTCAAATTTACTTGGTACATTAGCTAGCTAAAGATTTAATATTGCTTGCACTGTCTTAGCTTCTAATTCAGGAAGGACATTTGATCGTCAAAGAAATGCTGAGTTGTTTATTGATTTCATAATTATTCAGTGCTTATGTTTACTTCTTTATGTTCCACTATGTTGTTGGTTGTTTGGTTTGGTGTTTTTTTTCCACTTGAAAGTTTAATAAACCAAAATATTACAAACTATACAAAATAATTTTTAGACACACAAAGGGCAAGGCTGAAATCTGGAAATCTTGCTTTTCATCTGTTAAATCCTCCTTGAGGGAATATTTCCTCATTTAAGTAATTAGCTTTAATTTTGTGTATTTGCAGAATGTGTGTCTGTATGTAAATGCATACATATACCTATGTATGCATACATACAAGGACTAATCTTTATGGTGCAGGAGAAGAGCAAAAGCTGCTGTGAGAAAAATGTTACTGTTTCACTTATGTGTGAATCTGAAGGGTCTGATATTGTTCAATACATTTTATGGAACAACATGCCTAAGTAGTGTTAGATATTGAAGAAGACAGGATGCCTTTTCCAAAGTAGTTTCCAGTCTAAGTATTACTTTATATTCTTGTGCTGTCTTTTGTTTCTTTCACTACTAATGAACTAATTTTACTGAAGCATCTTTTGTGTAACTGCTGAACAACTAGATTATTATACTACAAATGCTCTGTTCAATTAAGAGTGTCCATTTGCTTCATTTGCTTCTGTAAGCAGAAATACTCTTTTTTTTTTTTTTTTCCTTCTCTCTTGATTACATTTAAGTTCAAGGAATTTCACTGACTTATAGTCTCAAAAATTTAAGAAATGTCATCTTGGACATTTACCACATTAATTGCATTATTAACACAACTAATGGAATAATTTGCACCAATTAATTTATTTGACACTTTTTCTTCTTCTTCCTTTTTTTTTTCTTTTTTTTTCTTTTTTTTTTTCTTTTTTTTTTTTTTTTTTTTCCCCTTTTCCCTTATTATGCTTAATAAAGCTGGTCATGGAAAAGTCAGAAAATTATTTAATTGAATTTAACTATGTATAGTTGAATAATGTTGATGATGTTGTTTTCATTTGAACTTCTAATTAGAGCTTGCCTGGTTGTTTCATGCTCTAATTATCATCATACTTCAAAACAAACAAACAAACAAAAGCTATTGGTTTCCCATATAATCACTACTTCCTGTAATTTTTGTCTATTGCCACAAATAAGATTAATTAAAGTGAATTCTTGGATTGTTAGAGTCCAAAATGGCACAATTGTTTTCCTATCATTTGATCTATTGAAAAATGACAGATCTTTAATTTAGACAACTTAATTTTGTTAACTAACTTGCTGAATAATGATACTCATGAAAGTAAGTAATCATTTGCATTGGCTTGTTCTAGATATCACTGCAAAAGCAAACCTGCTCTGCAATGTCCCTTCTATTCCATTTCTTGGTTCCTTGGAGAATATTACTCTAGAATTGCACTCTGCTGCCAAATTACATACAACAGTACTTTTGTGATATGGGCAAATGCCTACTAAGGACTAAACTGAGACTATTGAGCTAATCTCACTTGTAACCCTATCTGGATTTATACCCAGGTCCTATGAAAGTGTCAGGCAGGTATAGTAATTTATGGTATTATGAAACTTGCTCCAGGGCAGGAAGACTTCCATAACGTTAAAAAAAAATCTCTTAAAATTGAAATATTAATAATTTACAAAACAAGAAACCACAACGAATAGTCTCTGTTCATATTCAATACCACTGTGACCTGTAGGCTATATTACAGAAATGTATTTTATCTGGTGTTACTTTTGCAGCAACTTGTGTGGCACGATACTGCTTGCAAAGAAAGCCTCAGTATAATTTTCCCAGGGGCTCTGTGCATAGCAAAGCCTGTAATTTCAACTGAATGTGCCTGACTATTATACATCAGGGATCTGGTTTTGCAAAGCTCTCTGGCTGGGAGACTAGTCCAGAGAGGTCTGACTTTGTGTGTCATTTATACACTTAAGGTAATGTCATAAAGCAGGTGTTAGACTAAGGCATTATGACGTCCATCTGTTCAGTACCCCAAAATCAGATATCTGGTTGAAGATCTGGAATTCAAGGCTAGTTAGGCACATAAGTTTCCTGAGCCCTCTACAGCACAATGTATGCAGTAGTTATGCAGTTAGTAGTAACCAGTTAAATAGTGGGACATGCCTGACTACATGGATGCATGTCTCTTAGAGGGTTGCACAGGAATATCTATGTAAAACCATTTTACAGTCTGAAGGAGCTTTCTGCACTGTGTCTTGCAAAAGAATAATGAATTGTTTCACCTTTTTTTATTAAAAATGTGTCCATTATGAGAATATAAGTATCTTCAACTTTAGTGTTTTAATCCAGAACAGGAATACTTTTCAATTTTCCCACTTGCCACACACTGGGGTGTAGTGTGCAGTGTTATAAAACTGATAAATTACATTAATATTGGAGTTAAACTGGACTGGATTATGGGCTACTGGGAGAGCAGCTCAGGAATATTTGGTCCATGCCACTACACTAGGTACTGCCTGGTGTAAAATTCGTTGAAATGTTTATAGTTTGTCCAACTCTTTTGCTGCAAAATTGCACATAATGCTTGGGTTTTGGCCTCCTAAGTGCACAGTGAAAAAGCCCTGCCACTATGATCTCTTAGTTCTCTAACAGTTAATGAACATTTGCCTGAACCATGGAATCCAGAAA
The DNA here is from genome assembly GCF_000747805.2 of Chaetura pelagica. Lineage (NCBI taxonomy): Eukaryota > Metazoa > Chordata > Aves > Apodiformes > Apodidae > Chaetura > Chaetura pelagica. The sequence goes on along the minus strand of NW_009953761.1, from coordinate 5,043,030 downwards.
AGATTTACCTGATCTTTTCTGATCAAAATACCTTCATGTTCTGAAGTAACAAGAGCTTTTGAATCATATAACATAGATTGTATTTAACTCAATCCATATTAAATTATTGTTATTTAACACTGGGTCTTTGATAATATTGTTGTAAGGGAAAAGTTGGAAAAAATTGGGAGGTATTTTTTGTATATAACTTAACCAGTGTTCAGCCAACAGAAATCTCTGTACTGATAAAAACACCTGGAAGCATTGATAAGGAAAAAAATTAAGGTGGGCTGAGTAGAACCTGTAGAGAGTTCTTACATATTTATTATTATTTTTTTAATTTTTTTTTATGTCACCAAGGCAACTGTAACACACTTCTAACCATCTTTTATTTAGATTTTAACTGTCCCTACAATTAGGACATGGAAACAGAAAGCATTACCAACAGATAGAAAAAAAAGTGGTATTTAAATTAAAATTATTATTTAAAAAAAAAAAAAAGAAAGTAAAATAGAATTAGTGAGATTATATGGTCTAAGAACTTTCTGATGAGAATCGATCTTTGTACTTTGTACTTTGTCCCCTCAGTTCAAGAAGGACAGGGAACTGCTTGAAAGAGTCCAGCGCAGAGCTACTAAGATGATTAAGGGAGTGGAACATCTCCCTTATGAGGAAAGGCTGAGGGAGCTGGGTCTCTTTAGCTTGGAGAAAAGGAGACTGAGGGGTGACCTCATCAATGTTTACAAATATGTAAGGGGTGAGTGTCAGGGGGACGGAGTTAGGCTTTTCTCAGTGATGACCAGTGATAGGACAAGGGGTAATGGGTGTAAATTGGAGCATAGGAGGTTCAAGGTGAATATCCGAAAAATTTTTTTTACTGTGAGAGTGACAGAGCACTGGAACAGACTGCCCAGGGAGGTTGTGGAGTCTCCTTCACTGGAGACACTCAAAACCCACCTGGATGCGTTCCTGTGTGATGTACTCTAGGTGACCCTGCTCTGGCAGGGGGGTTGGAGTAGATGATCTTTCGAGGTCCCTTCCAGCCCCTAAGATTCTATGATTCTATGATACTATGCCCACTACTTTATTTCTTCTGTTTGTTGTGTGCAGACACCATAGTTAATATTAAGCTACCAAAATAATTGTTTAAGAAAAAATGTTCTCATCCTATGCTTAATATGATTCATGAAGAAAGAAAATATATCCTTTGCAGATGTTATTCAGCCCACTATGACTCCTTGTTGTCTCCACTGACTGTAGAGAGAATGTACATCACTAAATGAATTGCTTTAATTAGCTGCCTAAAACTAAACTAAACTATTGAGTTGGAACTCAATTGTTCTGTGAAGAATCTGCTAGGATAACCAGAGGATAACCTTTGAAGGCTGCACTATATCCTTAATAGAATACTTAGCTTAGTTAAGGAACAGTATTTA